>NW_028281351.1:0-292500 GCF_059751285.1 Brachycentrus maculatus
TCGCGACAAATAAAGTTTAAGAAACACTGTACAAATAGTTATGCTGTGTATGAACTTTGAAATATGTTAATTTTAATATTTTCATTCTATCGAATCGTACATCATCTAATGTGTGAAGTAGTATCACACATTCTTATTAAAATTAATTTCAAACAAAGTTAACGGGTATCAGTCAGTAAGTGTCAGTTATGATAAATTATCTGTATCAAAGTGTTTTCGTTATATTATGTGTGTGTTTGTGCGACGGGGCGAGGATTCTAGGTGTGTTTCCAGTACCATCTATAAGTCACCAAATAGTCTTTAGAACCCTTATCGAAGCTCTCGCCAGAAGAGGTCATCACCTTGTCGTGATGACCCCGGATCCGGTCGACTACGCAGAAGCGATGTACGAAAACTTAACCCAAATAGATGTTCACGACGTCTCCTACTCGGACGATTTGTTCCAAAATATTAACTTCGTTCAATACAAATTGGAGAGCAAGTCCCAAATAAAACTTGTCGAGGACCTTTACATGCGGTCTTTGAAATTAATAGAAAGACAATTATCTTCACCAGTAATGCAGAAATTGATTAAAAATCCGAATGAAAAGTTTGACCTTTGCATAATTCAAAGTCTACCCTCGAGCTATTTAGCCTTCAAGGATCGATTTAATTGTTCACTGATTACGATGACATCATCGGGAGGTTTTCTTCACAACTTCATGGCGTTTGGTATACCAACACACCCGTTATTATACTCAGAGGTGATGAGTCCTTATTTGGGTGGAGATCATACTTTTCTGCAAAAACTCCATCTCGTTATTCTTTATGTAGCAAACATGTTTTATCATTTCTTGAGGAACTCCGTTGGTTACGACAAAATGGCAAAAGAATACATCGGTAGTAATGTAAGAAGTACAATTGAAATAGAAAATGATGCAGATTTGTGGCTTATGAATAGTCACCCCTTAATAGCGGGGATTCGTCCGCTAGGTCCGGCTGTAATAAGTTTGGGAAGTATGCACATCAAACCTGTAAAGCCTTTACCAAAAGTAAGTTTAGGTCAATACTTTACACGCTTATCAATTATACGCAAAAAATCTCTCAATCATAATTTAAATTCACAAATTTCAGTCACATTGTAATTTTTATACCCAAAATTTGAATATGTATCGAATAATTATAATTTTATTTTCTTTCTCATGTTTTATCAACCACTCAATAATGATACTCAACAAATTCAATAAATTTAATATATTTTTCTTCAGAAAACTTTTTTAAAAACCTATAATATATTATAAATGAAATATACAACAGAAACAAATTGCAAAAAAAAAAAAGTACCTATATTATTCTTGCAACAAAAAATGCAATAATTATACAACCATCGAGGTACCGACGCGCAAAATCTTACGACAAAAACCAAAAAAAAATTACAATGGTTTTTTCACTTTAATTTGGGCGTTTTACAAAACCAAATTGGACGCTTAATAAACCAAAGTGGATATTTTCTTGTATTTTATAAAAAAAGGTTAGAAGGTACTCATGATTCAATAAAGTATTAAAAATCTTGTCTGAAAACTTCAGTACACATCGCGAGCAGACTACGACAACGCGCAGCGCAGGCTTGCCAACTAAATGACTAACTTACATGCTAGACTTAATAATAAAATATGTTGGTAGGCATTCATACTGACGATATATGTAGTAATAATTATGTTTAATAAAATCTAAGTTTAAAAAAAAACAATACAACGTCCAATTTGTTTTGTAAAATGTCCTATTTGTTTTGTAAAACGTATAATTTGATTTTATAAACATACAAGTTGATTTGTAAGGCGTCCTATTTGATTTTGAAAAGAAAACCCTGTCAACGGATAAATTGATTTTACTGTTTTCATTTATTTAAAAAGCAGAACTTTTTTAAACTTTTATGATTTTTTATTATAATCATTGTTTTGGATTATGAACATTCATTTTGGTATTTAAGGAATTAAAACAAATTTTGGATGACTCTGCCCATGGTGTGATATACTTTAGTTTAGGAAGTAATGTAAAATCCAAGCACCTTCCTATGAAGTATAGGCAAATATTTTTGGATTGTTTTAAAAGCATACCCTATACAGTATTATGGAAGTGGGAAGATGATACATTGCTGGACAAACCTCCAAATGTCGTCATCTCAAAATGGTTTCCCCAAAATAATATATTGAGTAAGTATTATATTTTGTTTGATTCTTGATATAATTAACTCCCATATGATAGGTATACATAACGCTCACTTCTTTCAACAACGTCATATTTAAAAAATCGACAATTTACAGTTGCCCAGAAAATGTACTATATCCCAGCAAAAGCGGCATATTTTTAACATATTTACCCGCTACAGGGCAGAAAGTGTTGTTTTTGCATTTTGCAGAAAAGGTATTGTTAAATTGTTTTTTTTTTTTTAATATCCTAAATATTTTTCAAATGGAGAAAAACTCTTCAGGTTTTACCTAAAAAGTTCTGTTGCTTAGTAAAAAGTGGCTTAATATTTATTTATAAAACATTTTATTATATTCTTTAACTTTAAAAACAATCTCCAGAAAAATCAAGTTATTTTTATTTACAACGTTGTTGAAAGGAGTGAGCGATATGTGAAATTATCAAAATATGTTCCACGGAGCCATGGGGCTCAATAAAGCCTCTGCGAAGGCTTCGACAAAACAAGCAGCCATAAAATTTCCAGTAAATACTTTAAATGAAACATATTTTATAGTTGAATCAATACAGTGTTATATTGTGTATTGTATTGTTGTGATGTCAATGTTATTGTGTCGTACAAGTCAGTAGTGGGTAATGTGACTATTTAATTAAAAGATTTTAATCAAATAATGAACAAAAAAACAGGAACAAAATAAATAAAAGCGTTTCTGCCTAGTAAAAAGCTTTTTGCATCTCATCATATTTATCTCCTGAAAAATTTCAGTTAATTCAAACAGTTTGTTTCGAATTTAATCAATATAATTAGAAGTTCCAAGAATTTGAATAGTGTGGTGGTCAACCACGGGTAGAATTGCGTAAATGTTATACGTATATAAAGTAATCACTTAAACCAGCCTATGACGGTTGTAAACCCCGTAAATGCCCATACTTCCATATTCTTCTTCATCTTTGTTGAGATGTCAAAAAAATAATTGAAATAATCAGGTTTTATTTATTTTAGGGCCCTGTGGTTTATTTAATTTTAGGTTCCTTCACTAAAAATATTTTAGAACTGCTAGTCTATGCTTTTTACGATAGAATTATACTGAATGAAGGAATGTAATCATTTTGTGTTTTTATTAAAACATTTTGCCTTCAGGTCATCCCAACGTCAAACTTTTCATAACCCAAGGAGGTCAACAATCTCTCGAAGAAGCGATCCATCACAAAGTACCGTTGATCGGTATACCTTTCTTCACTGACCAAGATCGAAATGTAAAACTTTTTGAGAAATTTGGTATCGGTAAGGCCCTAGATATCAGAACATTAACTTCTGATATTTTACAGCAGACAATCATTGATGTAGTAGGAAACAAAAGGTTAGTAACGGATCAAATAATGATAATTTTAAAACAGTATATATGTATTTATATATTTGTATATATATATATATATATATATATATATATATATATATATATATATATATATATATATATATATATATATATATATATATATATATATATATATATATATATATATATATATTATATTAAGTGTGAGAGAGAGAAAGAGAGCGGCACAAAATCACCCTATCGGAAGATGTTTCAACCAATTGGAATTGTACATTTATTTATGTCAGGTAGAATGGATAATACCCAGATCAAGTGGCTGCCACCGGTGTTGATACACATTTGTTTCCGTTGTATCAATTTGTTTGTATACTGCAGCTGTCTAGTTTACGTATGTCAAATATTATTGACGTACGACGCCATTTGCAAAATTTTTAATATCTTCCGATAGGGTGATTAATTTTGCGCAACCAGTACATATCGTAGTCGTACAGGAGAAAGTGACTAACTAACAAAACGTAAAATGTTCAGGAGGGTCATTTAAGTCACTTTTGCTTGGCAAGAGAATAAACATCAATGCGGTTAGTAATTTTTAACAAGTCAATATATTATACTTCCAAGTTTTAAATCGCTTTGGGATTTTTTCAGGGTAACATTAAGCCAGTAAAATATCAAATAGTCAATAATCACGTTTTTGTAAAAAATGCACTTGGTCACATTCTCCTGTATGACTACGATATACTCGTATATTAAAATGATTTTTAAAAATGTCTTTTTTATTTTTTTAATTACAGTCATCCAGAAAACATAAAGAGTCTAAGAGAAAAGCTGTACGACCAACCTCAGACATCTCTGGAAAGGGCCGTTTGGTGGACAGAGTATGTCCTGAGACATAAGGGGGCACGTCACCTTCGTTCTCCTTCTGCGGACATGTCCTACGCACATTACTGTATGTTGGACGTCATAGCGTATGCGCTGGCAGCACTATTGGCGACAATTCTTGCCATACGTTTTCTTACAAAACTCAATGTTTGTGCTTGCTCTTCAAAGGAAAAAGAAGAATAACTTTTAAAACATATTAAAGAGAGGTAGAGTTAATCATGTCTGTTGATATCATGTGAACGAAAATAAATAAATCTTTATTTCAAAATTAATGTTTGATATCGGTATTAAATTATCATATGTATGTATGGTACATGTTCATATCTACTTGTGAAATAATTCATTTGGACGATTAAAAAGCGCCATATAGAATGCAGTGAATATAGTGCCTTTGTACCAAATCTTGGATCCAAATGAGAAGTAAGGTCAGCATATATATGTATATGTATGTCGTAAACTTTTAAATTTAAAAAATAATAATATTATTCAAATTAAGAAATTTAATATTAAAAGGACATGACTGTAAACAGTATTCAATGCTACAGTGAGACTGATTTTTGGAATTACTAAATTCAGCCACATCGATCTATTACATTTTTGTTTTTGTAGATAGAAGCTGCATTTATTAATTACCTTGATTATTATGTAAAAGGTTTTGAATGGTGCACTAAAATCAGTTTTAACAAATAAAAATCTATCAGCGGAAGCTAAACTGGCAGTACACAATGGAGTTCTGGTTCCAACCCTTATGTATGGAAGCGAAGCATGGAGTTGGCAAAAGAAGGATGAAAGCAGACTGAATGCAGTCGAAATGCGTTCCTCAGACGAATGTGTGGCAAAACGATGTTTGATAGATGTTCGAATGATGAAATAAGGAAAGAATGTAAGGCTGAGATAAGCATTATCGATAAAATTAAGAAAGGTGTGTTGAGATGGTTTGGACATGTGGAGCGTATGAGTGAAGAAAGAACGGTTAAACAAATTTATGGGGCGAATGTAGTTGGAAAAAGAAGCAGAGGACGACCGAGGAAAACTTGGCACAATCAGGTATGTCAAATACTTGAAAGCGGCCGGGTCAGGAGTCGTTATAATCGTCGGGTATGTATAAGGAGATGCATGAATGTAGAAGAGGCAAAGAATGTTTGCAAAGACAGAGTGGTGTGGCGTTCGATTCTCTCTGCCTACCCCTGCGGGAACGCAGCGTGATGGTTAGTTGGTTAGTTAGTTAGGTTTATATATCAATTTGTGGAGTTTTGTTTAATATATTTTATTTTAATCTGTGTTGGGAAGAGGAGGGATAATCGTGGCATTTATTAACCCTTCTAAAACATTTATTTGTCTGTGTTGAGATATTTATAAAATACCACCACTAACATGTTTCGGAGAAAATGGACAGGGTCGAGTGACGCCCTGAGAGCATTAACCTCTCGTATTTGTTTGCTAGACTGACTTGGGAGGAAGGAAATGGCGCATGACGGATTAATTTATTCTTATATATTATCATTCTTCACCCATGTTTGCCCCCCAGGTAAAGCGAACATGGATAAAGAATATGTGTTTATTAATTTTCCAATGTTTGTTAAAAATATAAAAATAGAGGTCTTTGCCTATTGAGTGTGTTAAAATAGAGCCAAGTATCGTCATAATACTGGTTTTTATATATACACCAAGTCTTTTACCCCAAAATTACCGTTTTTTTACTTATACAAACACAGACATTTTCATGACAATAGAAAAATGGTATATTTGAAGTATAAGAAGTATTAGTTTCCATCTTTTTGGCACGTTATAGATACTTTCCCAATAAAAGTAGTCAACTCGTACTCAAGTCGTTTTCGGACGCATTCATACGAATTGGAGCGTTGTTCAGCAAGCACATGTGTCATCGACGAAAACAAGTGCTAGTCGAAAGAGGCTCAGTGTATTCTTAAAAAAGGGGGTTGGGCTGAGTCTAGATTTGTGCGACGATGCGTTGTCGTGGAGAAAAACAAGCTAGTCGTGTCATTGCTGGCAGTTGGGCCTGTTGTCGTACAGAGTTTGGTTGAGTTTGACCGATTGTTGATGGTAGCGACAGTTTCTCCCAGTTTTCATCCCTACCAAACACGCAACATGTTTTTTTTCGAAGCGATCCAGTCTGGCGGATGTTGTTAGTTCAGGAAGGTCGACCCACGATTTCATGCGCTTGGGATTCTTGACAAATATTCACTTTTTTACCAGTAACAATTTGATGCAAAAAACGCTTTCTTCTGTTTCGTGCGAGCAGCATTTCACAGACGCTGGGACATCGTTTCTGCTTTCTTTTGTCCAATTCGTGAGATAATCATTTCCCGATATTCTAAAACTTTCTCACAGCATGCAATGAAAGGAAAGAAATGACCAGACGAGGAAGACTAGGTTTTACGTCGAGCATTTCTTGCGATTGTGTACCATCATCGTAAAAAGAGCTTGTAATTTTGTGTTCTCAAACATTATTTAAGTCCTTTCTGATGGACTATTATCGGTGTAGGTTTCCAAAAGCATTTTTGGTGATTCTGCAGCAGATTTCTTGACATTCAAGAGGTAAAGTATATCTTGCGGCACATGACCTTTTTTGGGCCAAATCACAATTGGAAAAAAAACTTTTTTGCTGTGTGTTATTAATTTAAATATTTAATGATTATTGTTGAAAGATACAGCAAATCTACAGATGACATTTTTACAAAAATGGCCGCGTTTGCACGTAACACCACCTAGTTATACACTCGTATATATTATATACTCGGATGTATACATGTATATATTTATAGCTTTTTGCTTCAAAACCGTAAGCCAATTAATTATATATGCAAGGATGTACAAAAAATGATTATAAGCAGAGTCTTCATATTAAATTTCCGATATATTATAAATCCAGCCTTACCATGCGTCGAAAGCTCCAATAGCAACATAAGAATTTTAAAATAAATAAAATGAATAAAAAATTATCTACGATGGCGATTTTTATATACAGTATCAATTCTGAGTTTCCGAAAAATTAAATTACTTAAAATTTAAAGACACCACGTATAACAATAATTTGTAAATTTATATCTTCGAAATTGATAAAAAGTTTGCTTACTGCAATAAAAAACAATTTTTTTTTTTTTAATTAGCTATATTTTATATTAGCTGTCTATATTTTTAGGGAGTATTAAAAAGGACAATTTAAAATCATGTGATCATTAGTTCTCATAGTCGTATGAATAGTGACCTTTTGAAGAAGGTTAAGATTACAACAGCAAAAATGACATTGAAACAAGCAAACAAGTGATGTACACTAATCTGGATTTTAATTCACATAAAAAACAGAAAACACAAAAAAGATTTAATGACGCGAAAAAAAACTGATTTTAAATGCGGAAAATCAACTTTTATATTATATTTGTATTTGAAGTTCATTACTAATAGATCTTTTGAGAGGCAGGTTGATAGAGTGCAAATAACTTTAGCTCATATTAGAAATAAATCTTGTTTGGTGATAAGAAGAATAATGGTTATAATGAATCATTTAAGTGTTTTAGTTATTTCGTGCGTCTGTTTGTGCGATGGAGCTAGAATTCTCGGAGTGTTTCCGGTGCCATCTATTAGCCATCAAATGGTGTTTAGGACTCTTATGGAAGCCCTCGCTAGAAGAGGCCATCACCTCGTCGTGATGACTCCGAATCCGGCCAACTACACAGATCCGGTGTATGAAAACTTTACCCAAATAGATGTTCACGACGTCTCATATTCGGATGATTTGTTGCAAGGCATTAATTTCGTGAAATATAAATTGGAGAGCGGTAATCGATTAAAACTTGTTAATCGTTTTTACAAGCATTCAATGCAATTAATTGATCGTCAACTTTCTTCTCCTGGAATGCAGAAATTGATTCATGATCCTGCAGAAAAGTTCGATTTGTGCATTCTGCAATCCATGCCTCCAACCATTTTAGCTTTTAAAGATCGATTTAATTGTTCGTTAATAATGATTTCGTCTTCGGGAGGTTTTCTTCATAACTTCGATGCGTTTGGTGTACCGACACACCCAATATTGTACTCAGAATTTATGAGTCCTTACTTAACTGGACATAACACTTTTCTGGAAAAAATCCATCTCGTTATTCTCCATGTAGCAAGTACTTGCTTCTTTTTTTTGAGACATTCCAGCTTCGACGAACACGTGGAAAAAATATTCGGTTCAAATATAAGAAGTACGAGAGAAATCGAAAATAATGCAGATTTGTGGCTAATGAATGTTCACCCAATATTAGCAGGCATACGTCCGATAGTTCCGGGAGTGATTACCTTAGGAAGTATGCACATCAAGCCTTCAAATCCTTTACCAACAGTAAGAATAAGTCCGTATATTCATTAAAATTATATAGATCGAACGTGTTTTCATTTTTAAAAATAAAACAATTTAAATAAAACGATGTATGTTAGATGTTCGAATGGTGATATAAGAAAACAAATAATGGCTGAGATAAGCATTATCGTTAAAATTAATATATGTGTATTCGTATTGACATGGTTGAGGCATGTTAAGGAATGAATGAAAGAGAACACTAACATAAATATACAAGGTGAATGTAGTAAAAAAAAGAAAGAGAAAAAGGCCGTGAAAAAGATGACATCATCAAGTATTTGAAATACTTGGGCATGGTTAGGTCAGGATTCCGAAAAATCGGCGTGTATGTATGAGGAGATGTATAAATGTTCAAGAGGCGAAGATTGTTTGCAAAGACAGATTGGTATTCGGGAATGTTATAGTTAGTTTAAATAGAAACCAGTTATCCTCTAATTCCTCAAACATAACTTACCTACAAAGGCATATACTCTCGCTTCTTCACTATTTTCACTCATAAAATATATAATGAATTGATTCATATTTTAACTTATTTGAAATTCGCTATTTAAGGAACTGAAACAAATTTTGGATAATTCTGCTCATGGTGCTATATATTTTAGTTTGGGCAGTAATGTTCAATCAAAACATTTACCAGAAAGGTACATGAAAATATTTTTAGATTGCTATAAAGATATACCTTTCACAATATTATGGAAATTTGAAAATGATACGTTGCTACACAAACCACCTAATGTTATAATTTCTAAATGGTTTCCGCAAAATGATATTTTAAGTAAGTATAATATCTGATTATTATTTTTCGAAACGTACTTTTATTTTATTTTTTGACATCTCATCAAAGATGAAAAAGAATATGGAAGTCTGGGCATTTACGGGGCTTACGACCGTCATAGGCTGGTTTAAGCGACCACTTTACACACGTGTAACATTCACCAATTCTACCCATCATTGACAACCACACTACTCAAATTCTTGGAAGTTCTAAATATATGAACCAATTTAGAAACCTTGTTCATGAATCACTAGAACTTCACTAGAGACATCTATTGGTGAGATGTAAAGAAGCTTTTTATTAAGCAGAAACTCTTATATTAGTATGTGAGATCCGAATCCTGGATTATAATCACACACATGAGAAACGCCAGAAAATACCATTTTCATTTTTATTATTAAGCTTATAGTTTGACCAGATAATTTATTTACAACATTTTGAGTGTGTCCAAATACTTGTTCACAAAATCTGGATTATCTCCAATTACAGGAGTTATTTTCATATTATTTTTTGACATCTCATCAAAGATGAAAAAGAATATGTAAGCCCCGTAAATGCTCAGACTTCCATATTCTTTTTCATCTTTGATGAGATGTCAAAAAATAATATGAAAATAACTCCTGTAATTGGAGATAATCCAGATTTTGTGAACAAGTATTTGGACACACTCAAAATGTTGTAAGTACTTTTATTTTGTATTTTATTATGATTACACACATTGTTTGTCGTACGCTTTCATAGTGTATAGTGGTTAGCACGATTGGCTATCGCGTATATAAATGTGTTTCGAAGTAATTGAAAAATTTATTTATGGTTTTTTGATTTGCAATTTATTTATTATCACCTTGAATACTTGAAGCCGGGTTGATGGGTAGAATGTTGAATAATACTCTCCTTATCATTTATAATTCACTTTGTGCTATACCACTTAAAAACATTATTTCACGACTACCGGTTTTAGAATAACCATTTCCTTCATTAAGTCATTTTATCGTATACTCAATTCTGAATGAATGATTTTTTTCCGAAACCGGTAGTCGTGAAACACAGATTTTAAGTGGTATTACATAAATAAGGAGAGTGTTATATTATATAACAATCCAAAAGTTTTTTTTTTTAAATTTATTTAGTCACCTAGTAAGAAAATGTTGCTACCAGTGTGAAGTCTTATTTTTTATTTGCAAACAATAACAAAAATAAAAATAACCATTAATAAAAAATCATAGTTTAAATGCGTTAGCTTTATCATTTTAGAAATTATGACCGCAATTCTAGAATTATTTTGAAAAAATAAAAAGATCGTTAGCCCAGACTTTTATATTTCTACTTAAATCAGGCCTCTTCATCTTTGTTGAGATATCAATGAAAACTTGGTTAATGTTTTATAAATACTTTTGACATCATAACAAAGATGACGAAGAATATGGAAGTCTGGCAATTTATAGGGCTAACGACCGTCATATGCTTGATTAAGTAATTACAGGGCAAACAACCATCATAGGCCTTGTTAAGTGATCACTTTACAAACTTATAATATTCACCAATTACACCAACGAATCAATCTTTGGAACTTCTAGATATTGATAAAACTTGTGACATAGCACATGTGAATTCACAACAGCCATCTTTGTTGGAATAGCGATTTTTTTTAAAATCAAAGACTCTTTCTATTTAAATGCAAAGTCCGAATCTTGGATCAAATTAACGTACTTGAGCCCCGCTTGAATATATGATTTAAATTTATTTTATGTACCTTATAATTTGACCCTTATTCTATTTATTTATTGATTGGCGTTTAATTTGTAGAACTTCATTTTAATTTATGTTTTAATTTTTAAATCAAACACAGATTTTTTGAGTCTACCAAGTTTTTTTATCAACAAAAACACATAAAAAATTAATATTCTGACAATTGTTTCGCCTAGTTATGGCATTTTCAATCAAATACATTCGTAACTTACGTTTGAGTGTACTTAGAACACTCAAAAAATCTGTGTTTGATTTAAAAATTAATACGTAAACCACTAATTCTATTCACAACATTTTAAGTGCGTCTAAATACTTGTTCACATGTCTGGATTATCTTCTTTGAGGAGTTTTTTTTTATTATTAACTTTTTATGATTACTCCTATACTATACTTAATTTTCAGGTCATCCCAACGTTAAAGTTTTCATAACCCAAGGAGGTCAACAATCTCTCGAAGAAGCGATCCATCACAAAGTACCGATGATCGGTATACCTTTCTTCACTGACCAAGATCGAAATGTACAACTTTTTGAGAAGTTTGGGATCGGGAAGTCCCTAGATATCAGAACATTAACTCCCGATATTTTAAGGAATGCAATCAACGATATCATTGAAAACGAAAGGTAATAAATAATTAAGCGATAATATGAACAGATCAATATAATCGATTTGAGATTATTTATTTTTGTTATTAATAAAATCAAATCAATTACTGCTCTCGTTTGTTGAATGAATAATAGTCATAGCCAGAGAAATTATCTTCATTCTCTGAAAAAAAAATCGGTTTGTAATACGAAAAGATATTTCAGTTTTTTTTTTCTTGAAAAAAATTGAAATCATTTTTATCTGTCTTTAAAAATCAAAAAGTTTTATTTTTGATAAGTTAGTTAAAAATTTTGTCCATTTTTTTTCTCTCGCTTTCTATTTTTTCCTGTATTTCCTAGTCATGTCACAGAATACGTCTTACCATCTTACCCCTTCTATTTTATACAGTTTTCATTAAGGTAATTTTCCTTCAGTATTGGAACTGGCGATTTTTCACATTTTCCTTGCATCTTATTTTTTCTATAATTTTCAAATGTTTCGAACATTCCTTTTAACTTTTTTAATCAGTTTCAAAGTATTACTTTTATGTATGGGATTTACTAAATGTTTTGACCAAAAAAATATTATCATCTTTTGATTTTAAGATTTATGAATTTATTTCTTATGTGTCCATTTAACCATGATTATTTGTTTTCGTATGTGCATCTTAACACATCTTCAATATGTTGTCTCAAATTTAAAGATTTCAAAATTTAAATAAATTTTTCAAAACAAATTATTTTAGCTTTAAAAACATAATTCGTATTTTTCTTTTCAGCCATCGAGTTAACTTACAAAGTCTCAGGGATAAGCTCTATGATCATCCTCAAACGTCTTTAGAGAGGGCCGTTTGGTGGACAGAGTATGTCCTGCGACACAAAGGAGCACGTCACCTTCGCTCTCCCTCCGCAGACATATCGTATACGCATTACTATATGCTAGACGTCATAGCATGCCTGCTGGCAGCAATATTTGCATCAATTCTAACTGTATACATTCTAAAAAAACTCATATTTTATACCTACTCATCAAAGAAAAAAAGGGAATAAATTTTACAATTTATTTTATAATGAAGGTTAAACTTTTATTTCCAGGTATCTTAATGTTGATAGAAAAAATCTACTTCCATATTATTATTTTTTTTATAAATATTCATTATGAAAAAATCGTTTGGAAAGTATGACGTTCAAAACATATTAAATGATTTAAGTAAAATGTATTTTAAGTCAAATGTAGTACATAAGCAATAAACATAAAGTAATTAAAAATATTGTTTAATTTTTATTACTCTTTGAGGAAAATTGGAAGAAAGTTCTTAAGCTTCATGGGTAAACCAAATATTACCAAAATAAACCTTTTACCAATATATAAGAATTTACAAATGGACTGTAAAATTCTTAAATTTTCAACATTGTGCAGAGGAAAATAATAAAATGAAGGTTACTAAACTAGAAATTTTCAAATGTTACACATCGTTTTCCTAAAAATTTTCAACAGTACATGGTAATACTGTATATACTCGAATAACGATTATGGTACCTTTAACCCTCCTATTTTATTGCTTTTTTGACTAAGCTTTCTCTCCGAGTTACATAGCTACCTAGTTACAACGTTAAAATAATTTTCTCTCGTCTCATCCCTGACACACATACTTCTGTTAGTACCGACCTTTCATTTTACGAACACGTATCGTAAAAAAGAATTGCTCAAATTCCATTTGGAAAAAAATAATTCTCTTGTTATACACGTTTATTATTTTTTTTAAATTTTCATTTGTCATATGTAGACCATGTGTACAATACAATATTCATGTGCATTTATTTACATATATATATATATATATATATATATATATATATATATATATATATATATATATATATATATATATATATATATATATATATATATATATATATATATATATATATATATATATATATATATATATATATATATATATATATATATATATATATATATATATATATATATATATACATATATATATATATATATATATATATATATATATATATATATATATATATATATATATATATATATATATATATATATATATATATATATATATATATATATATATATTTAAATAAATATATTTATATATATTTACATATCTTTTCACCTTTATCCGTACAATATATGTATATTGTAAAAGACACAATTTTCTTGATATTTCAATTAATATATTTTCTCACATACTGATAAATGTCATCCGTTAATATAGAGGTCTTTTGCCGGGACACAAATATTTTAATCGCAAAAAACCCTTTAAAAAATAATCCACGTTACGTCACAAATCCACATCACCGTCTATAATTTTTGTATAATAATTTCGGTATGACAGTACCTGGTATTAGGGACCTATAGCCTAAATTCCCAGCTTTTTACCCATTAATGTCCGCTGTCACTCAATCTTCCTGTTATGTCACTCCGATATATTGACACGGGGTTATTTTTAACACGGTCAATTATTACTCACTCTGCCATTAAAGGCTTTGAAATTCAAAACAATTAAGTCAAATAAAAAACTGGGTCACCCAAAACTAATCTGGAAAATAATCGTCCATATATGTCCTAAAATTATAAAATGTTTAATTGTATGACATGGATGGAAGTTAAAAATTATTAGGAATATATTAAACATTAAAATATTGGAAAAAGTAAGAATTATTTCAAGGTATTATATTTTCCTTATCGCAAATTGTGTAATTGAAATATTTTAAAACCACTAGTTTTTTTTTCATGGTAAAATTTCATCGTATTAAAATAACACTCTCCTTATCATTCATCGTTCACTTTGTGTAATATCACTTTAAAGTGGTATTACACAAATTGAACGACGAATGATAAGAACAGTGAATTATTACCATACCACAATGTTAACAATGCTTTTGCATTATAAATTATTTCATTGTACTGTTTGTATTTTTGTTTTTAATCTTTTTTTATAATTGTTAAAATTAATCATATATTGGGGTAAAATAAACGTATAAAAATACTGCGATAATTATTTAATGACATTTTGTTCAAAGTGAATTTAATTTTTCAATTAAATTAATACGACAGTAATGTTTTTACAGTTTGTTGATTTAATTCAAGATTGTGCAACTTTATATCACCCTCAAGCCTTGCTTCTAGTTATTGGAGATGAAACTTAGCATTTGAAAACGTAGGAAAACTTCATAACATGTTATATCTACTAATTTAATACATCTTTGAGATTATAAATAAATATAATTTCCATGTCCATGGGCTAAGTAACGGTAAAAAAACACCATTTTATTACTCATATTCGTGTATCAAAACTTTTCAATTTTGAGATTAATTTATAAAACTGACATTTGAAGCATCTAATTTAAAATTGTCTATTTTATGACTAATCAAATATTTAAAAAAATTTACGTTTTAAGATTAATTGAATAACAATTGATTTTCACTTAATTACAATTTCAGTTATAATGAGCTATTTTATTTTTTATTTTTTCATGTTTAATAGAATGTCAAACAGAAATTACGTGAAGTCATGTATCATTTTATTAAAATCTGTGTAAAAATGGATTATCACTTTTTTTCAGTAAATCATGGATATTCACCGAAAAAATTATCTTTTCCAGGATAAAATTCTAAAAATATCTTTCGTTTATATAAATCAGTATTTCAACCCATCAATTATTTATTTTAATTCTTCTTAATTTATTTTATTCAAACGGATATCTTTTAAAAATTAACCAATAACCCAAAGACCCGAAATTCGGACTTTTCTCAGTTAATTAGATCATTTTATACTGTTTTCTATAATTTTACACGTTTTTATCTCCAAACTAAATTCGTAATTGTACACTAAAATGTTTAAACCATTACTATAAAATTTTGTGTAATTGCAATTTTTCACAACATTTTTAGGTTTAAAAAAATAATAACAGTACTCAAGTATAAAATGGTTGCAATTACCGAAACAATAGCAACTCCGGATGACATTACTGCCAACCTGTCAGTACCAAACTGTCGCTAGCATATCTGTATGACAGTATCGAAATTAACTTGATACGACTCGTGATCACATCCCCTTTCAGAATCCCCTTCAGTCCACTGAAATACAGCCCCCACGCTGTAATTCACTCCCGACTCTCCCACTCTTACAGGATATGACATCCTCGGCAGATTTCAGTAATTAAAGTCAACAATTACGTGATGGCGAGTGACATCGGTCAAAAATTAATAAAGCGAATTCATCATATTTTTACTAATAACACTTAGCGGGGTTGTAATTTTATGAATGTTAATAGGCTGTTTTTTTTGGATGCTGTATCTTATTTTAAATAATCATAAACTAAATAAAAAAAAATTATTACTGTTTCAAATTAAAGGAGTATTTTTATTCCTAAGATATGAAGAAAAAAATATCAACATTTTGAGTGTGTCCAAATACTCAATCAAAAAATCTGGATTATCTCCAATTACAGGAGTTATTTTCATATTATTTTGGACCTCACATACTAATATAGAATTTCTGCTTCTCACCAATAGATGTCTGTAGTGAAGTTCTAGTGATTCAAGAACAAGGTTTCTAAATTGGTTCATATATGTAGAACTTCCAAGAATTTGAGTAGTTTGGTTGTCAATAATGGGTAGAATTGGTGAATTTTACACGTGTGTAAAGTGATCTCTTAAACCAGCCTATGACAATCGTCGGGCTCCGTAAATGCCCAGACTTCCATATTCTTCATCATCTTTGATGAGATGTCAAAAAATAAAATGATAAAATCAATCTTATACTCCTTTCAAGCATAAGTAGTTTGTGTTTAAAATTATGAATTGTTGTGTTGAATTCAGTTTTGGCAGAGTAGGGTCGAAAATATAATATTTAACATGGGATAACAATATGACTTGGCTAATTTACGTAGATACAATCCTGTACAATTCAATTAAATACTTATAACTAATTTGCTTACAAAATTACAAATCTTTAAAAAAAAAATTAATCTGTCTCCGTAGTGTACTGGCCAGCGCGTTTGGCAACCGTGCTGAAGATACCGGCTTCGAATCCCAGGGGGGTCAAAATAAATATGGGTGATTTTCACTCTCGTGTTTTTTTTATTACCTTGTATTGATACAAGAAGTGCAGGGCTGATCACCTTGCCTTCATGCAATCAACGATCAAGATAACAGATGCAGTGCCCTATGCACCGTTGGGTGAGAAAAATTATTAAAAGAAAGAAAAGAAAATAAATAGTAGACTGCATAAAAAGAAACAGAATTTTTGGCCAAGACAAAAAATGAGTACGCAATGATTTGTACAAAATGGTTTTTTATGTAGCAAATATATTTACATATTTATATATTGAAGGTGTTTTTAGTTTACCGTTGTCGTTTCAAATACAGAAATGCAACATAAATTATCGTTTATATTTGACATAATCCACTGTTTCCAAAGTTCAAAAGATTTAATTGCGCTGTTGTCGGAGTCCGATGTATCAAATAACTCGATACATTGAACCCTCTTATGCCTCTTCAGCAAAGATGATTTTTGAAATAAATTATGTATTACTCGGAAAATAATAAACAAAAACTTTTCTCTATAAATTGTATACGTAATATATTATTCAATAAATAACATCATACATATCGTAATCATATAGGAGAAAGTGACCAAGTGCATTTTTTGCCAAAATGTTATCATTGACTATTTGATATCTTACTAGCTTAATATTGCCCTGAAAAAAATCCCAAAGGATTTTAAACATGGAAGTATAATATATTGACTTGTTAAAAATGACTAACTGCATTGATAATTTATTTTTTTGCTAAGCAAAAGTGACCTAAATGGCCTTCCTGAACATTTTACGTTTTGTTAGTTGGTCACTTTCTCCTGTACGACTTACGATATATTATATTAACTTTTTTTTATCTCAAGATCTCAACATAGATGAAAAAGATTTTTTTATACCAATGATTATTGAGTTCTTGTCGTGGTCCGTATCAAATTACTTAACACATTGTACCCAATTAAACATATTCAGCAAAGAGAGGCATTGAAATATTTTTAATATAATTATTTATTATTTGACAAGGAATGTGGAAAAATTATTCTGAATATTTATGTGAGATTCTGAATATTAAGTGAGATTATCTTTTTTCAGTAAAAATTTACATTTTTTAAAACGCCAACATATATTTTGATGTAATAATAACGTACTTGAAAAAACTACTAACAAAAGTGTATAATGTTAAAAAAATATTGTACAATTTTTCTTGTTTTTTTTTATAGTTTAATGAGATAAAGGAGTAATGAAAGAATATTTAAAATAATAAATGTGCACAGCTTAAATTTTAAATAATATGAATGAAGAAAAAACACATTTAATTTTTTAAAAACTCGATTTAAGTTCCCATACAAGGAAATTCTTACATATATTATTTTTGCAACTAAGAATACCGGATTTTACATATGTACCATATTTTGCAAACATAAAATATGATAATAATTAAAGAAAACACTTTGTTTTTTACCACTTGAGTTTTATTAAAGACTACATGTTTCAGAAGTTAAACTTCCATCATTCAGGTCTGTATAAGTTTAACTTCTGAAACATGTAGTCTTTAATAAAACTCAAGTGGTAAAAAACAAAGTGTTTTCTTTAATTATTGTAACATGTCTTACCACAAAGTTAATGCCGAAACAATAAATAAAATAAAATATGATGTTTTGAATATTGAAAGCATTAACTTTGTGGATAATATTGATTATATTATTTCGAGAAATAAAAATACTTTGTGTTCTGATCCACTCACATTTTTATTAACCAACTAGTTTCGGCAACAACCTGTTGCCTTCTTCATGGTTTAATTTATTACTGTATATATATAATAATAATATGTAATAAATTAAACCCTGAAGAGGGCAACAGGTTGTTGCCGAAACTAGTTGGTTAATAAAAATGTGAGTGGATCATAACACAAAGTATTTTTATTTCTCGAAACAATGTAAAATATGAGTTTTAAAAGATTTCTTTGTATTTCGAACAATCCTTTTAAATATCATTAATATCATTTTTCTTTTTTTTTGGTAATTTTAATAATCGAACATTTTATTTATCTCTTTTTCTGGGAAAGTGTTGGTACTAATATTACAAGTACTACTTAATTTTCAAAATAAAGGAGATTGATTGAAAATTTAGATTTTTTATATCGATTTAAAAGAGTATAAATAGTTTTTTGTTATATTATTAACAAAATACGTCAGACCATTAAAATAATTTGAATATTTTAAATACGATTTTATAATAAATTTTTCCGTCTTGCATTATTATTATTATTAGTATTTAAAGTCGGCTTTTCACTGAGTAATAAATAAAAAGATAAACGTCAAGGTTATCAATTTGTTTAAAAAAATTCAAATAGTAATATAATAATAATTCCTTTGCGAAGTCAGGACACCATGAAAGCACTTCTCATAAAATCTACCGGATGTGCAGGTCTGTGTTCCCGGAAGTGAGCACACACAGTCGAGCATGTGCGGAAACATGTCCCCACCCTTGCACGAGGAAAAGCCTGGCATCTCGTTAAAACTTTCTGCATGAAGCCTTACGCATGAGAATTCATTTTTAAAACTGTTTATGATGTTGTTAAAAAAATGCATGCAAATAATATTATGTAGAGATATACTGTTTCTAAGAGTACTTCAGTAAACAATTGAAACAAGTAGGTACTACAAATGCCCTATTTCAAAAATTGTAAGTCATCATTTTAATACCTACCATTGTTTTGGAAGTTTAATAATTTGTTTAAAAACATATACATAGAGAAAAATACATGTTTATGTAAATACAAACACAATTTTATTTTAAACAGAGACCCACTATGCCATCTTATGTGTCTTGTCAGTAGAACTCTTTTCACGTATTTTTTTTTAAATCTATTTTTATCTTGTTTATACAAAAAAAGAAGAAAAAATAACTAACTGTAAAAGTTTAACAGAATACTGTTAGTTAATAAACTCGTAATCGTTTAGTGATTGCCTTATTTCGTATTTTCTTAATATTATTGTTAACTAATACAAAACAAATTTGAAATACTCTAAACTATGGTTTGTTCTTCCATGTTTATTGTTCACGTCTTGGGTCCATCAACCCTTCGTCGTGGGCGAGGCGAATATCATATGATATCAATCCACAATATCCCACGTATTGGAAGTATCTCGATATGGTTATATGGCAATTTTCTATTATCCCTTTGATTATACATGTAACTGAGTGAAAAATTCTCTGGAATGTTGTTGATTTTTTACCTATTTTCATGGAATGAATGATTCATGACTTAATTCCATGCTTTACAAAATACTTTCAATGATTTAATTTACGAGTAATTTCGATTCCTATGCATGCCTGAAAAATTCAATTTCTGTCACCCAAACCATAAGGTTGTGTCAACACCTCATTGATCCGTCGCAGTGCCTAATGGACCATTTTGTTGCTGATAAGGCTAACTATGAAATTAACTATGAATTGTGTACATTAAAGTTAAATATAAGGTAAGTTAAACATGGTTAAATTTAGGAAATAATAATTTTAGCATCCACATTTTAATATGGTTTAATTTATGTAGATCGTTTAATTTGTTTTGTAGATTTTAGTTATTTTTTTTTCTTTTCTCTATTCCCCCTTATATCTTTTTATATTACAATCACAATGTATTTTGCTTGCAAGAGAAAAAATCACTTGCAAACGGGTGGAGGGTAATAGAATAAATGAATATGAAAAAGTAGAATTTATGCATCCTTACTGGAAAATACATAATATTTCACGTATAAATTTACAAATCTTATTATTGATTTATGAAAAAAATAAGAAACACTCTTTAAGTTTATACAAAAATTATGTCATTTTTATTATTTCAGAATCATAATAAAATAATGTGTTTTCAGTTTAAATAAGATTCAAATTCAATCGTTATAAATATACAATTTTCAATTTAAATATGATTGAAAGTCTATCGTTATTTACATTTAACTTTTTTTACCCTGAAACAATGCTCTAGAATAGTTTATCCACCCTTGTGTATGAAATTCCAGAATCAACCCTTTATGAAGAGACATTTGATATTTCTGGTGGCCTGGGGATATTTTTCAACATTTAATCGTCAACGATTCCGGTCTCTCGCTACACCCCTGTAGCATATAGAGGGAGAGGACTTGCACATTCGCCGACTTGTATGGACATTAAACGATACGACTGACAAAAAAAATCTAAATTATTGCAACGCTGTTACAATATTATTTTTGACGAGACTAGGTATAATAAAGAGAGAATATTTTGTTGAATGCATATTTCTTTTGTTAATTTTTACGTATGGATAAAAAAGTTGAATCAGTAATATATTACTAATTAGGCAACTAACTTACCATCACGCTGCTTCTCCGCAGGAGTAAGTAGAGATAATATCACCTATCTGTTTTTGCAAGCAATCATTGAGTTTTCCACATTAATGCATCTCCTCATACATACCCGCCGATTGTTTCGACTTCTCGCCTGACCATTTTCAAGTATTTGAATAACTTAATCATGCTGAAATTTCTTCAGTCTTCCTCTGCTTCTATAACCAACTACATTTTTCTTATAAATATGTTTATGGGTGTGTGTGTGTATTTTTTAGTTATTTAACAGATATTTGTTATTTAACAGATACAGTGGAAAAAATCTGACGTTTAATAAAGGCCAAGATATACGTCTAATGCATATGCTGGGTTTACCTTTGACTTTTCCTTGTAAAATAATACGTATTACGTAAAGAAACAAAAAAAATCTAGGTTTTTTTTCCTAATACTTGACAATAATTTAAATTTAATTTTATACTTCATTAATAAACTCATTCTTAAAAATAATAAAAAAATACGAAAATATAAAATAACAAAAATTTCTTGAATGTTTTTCGCCGACAATTTGGCACATTTTATGAACTTTATAAAATAAAACAACCTTGTCATCATCAGAGTTTAAGATATACTAGGAACATGTAATGTGTGGTTAACCCTAAGGATAACAAGGTTCTTGACGGAAGCGGTTGGGGAAAAAAATGCCAATAAAAAGTGTTAAAAACAAAGTGGTTTTATTTTATAAAGTTTTAATAAAGTTATCGGTTTTATTTTAATAACGGTCGTATAATGGCATTATTTACATGTATATAATAACTACAAAAAATGTGTTGTAAAGGTCCGAAGTTTAGTGGAATCGTGCGGCAAAAGACACATTTTGTTATTCAATTTGGAAAGTTTTCAATAGCATTCTGCGAACGTGACCAGCTCGTGATTTATGCCCAGAACGCCAACTGTGTCAGGTGTTGGATGCTGCTTATCTCCGGGGATAAAACAATATGCTAGCATTTAAAATGCCCCGCAAAACAATGTGATAATTATGCCCTTTTAAGTGAGCATTATCAACAGCGTCCCTGTGTGGGTCGAGCGGGAGTGATTTATGTGGGTGTGTTTGTGGGAAATATTTATCGCTTTTCCGGAAACTTTTTGTTTTCAAAATGAAAGCACCGAATAAACGCTTTGAATTTGTCCTCGATTTTATTTTTATAAAGGGCCTTTTAATTATTATACGGGTGATTTCGACTTGTTGCAAATTATCAAAGGAGCGAGACGAAATAGCAATTTAAATCAGCATCCATTACGTATTTTGAGAATAATAATAATAATAATAAAACCCTTATCCGCACCCCAATGGTGCATAAGGCACTGCGTCATATAAACGCAGTGTTATCTTGATCGTTTACACATGAAGGAAAGGTGATCAATCCTCCGCTTCAGGTACCAGTCCAGGGTGATATTGAATAAATATTACATTGAAAAAATCGCTCATATATATTTTACCCCCCCTGGGAATCGAACCCAGGTCCTCCAGAACGGTAGCCGAGCGTGCTGACCATTACACTACGGAGGCGGTTATTTTGAGATTTTGAGATTTTGAGGAGATTTTGAGAATAGTTTGATATAATTTTTTTTAAACAAAGTTCTTTGGCACAAAAATAGATTAATACATATTTCTACGTGGGCATCGCCTCTCTATCGGCGTCTGTGTTCGTCGCAATTCAAAACTCGTTATAAAATTATAAATAATAAAAACGAAAAAGTATATAATTTTTTTTTTGAATTTTATTAAAATGACAAAGATCATATACACGCAGGTATTTCTTTTATATTTTTATGGAACATAACACAAAAACTCATTGAAAGAAACCTAGCACATACCTATTTAGACAACAGAATATTATGCAATATAGTAATACAACTTGCTTACATCTTCTATAAAGACGTTAAATAACGAAACTAAGTATAAAAAACAAACTTAATTGGATAATGGAGGTGGGTAGATCTGAAATACATCGTATCATTCGGCCATGTCTTATTTTTATTGCATGACATAAACAATACTTCATGTAATTCTATAAATAAGTATGGTAAAATGTGTCCTCGGCACGGAAACCCGTGAGGGTATATAATCATCTTCTTTTTCAAGCCCTTAACCGCACCCAATGGTGCATAGGGAATTGCATCGTATTGATGCAGTGTTATCTTGATCGTTACTTACAGGAAGGCAAGGGGATCACAAAAAATACGCAATAATAATAAAGTCTTCATCTTTGTAGAAAATATCCCGACAGGAAGTCTCAAATTTATGGTAAAAATTTATGATCAATGTTGCTAATGATAAATCAATATTTAATTGAAACATTGAAATTCGTTGTCTTTTTTTTTAAGGAAGTAAAAAAAATACCACATGGAACCATCTGTTATCTTGTTATTATTTTTTTCTCTTTTTTAAATATATTTTAAACAATATATTCATTAACTTACTAAAATTGGTATTATGTTTATCGCATTTTAAAACGATTATCAAATGAACCATGGGTTAATCGTGTCTAGAATAAACCCCTCTACAGTAAAACCATAATAATGGCATTATCTTATGTCACAACCATTAAAAGCATGTTCCACGAATATAATATTAAACACACATGGCGAATGTAGAATATGAATTTGGGAATTGCAGGAGTACACGAGAGTAATAGAAAAGAGCATTGCGCATGTACAAGGATGCTGTTTTGGCGCAGAAAATATGTGATGCAGATAAAATGATTTTTTTTAAATAAAAACAATTGTTTTATCATTATTATGCTTACTTATTCAATTTAAAATATTAAAACATGTATTTTAAAAACATACAGCGAGAAAAATAAACACTCATATAGAAAATCTTACCTATTTGTATCCACAATTTTGTTATGTTATTAGAACTTTGATGAAAAGCTCTATGATATCACAAGAGTAAAGAATATAGCAAAAATATATAAAGCTGTAAAATATTAAAATAGGAACAGGAGTTAGAGTGACGACAACCAAAAGTTGCCAAGGACTCGTTCCTGTATTTAATATCGCGAATATCATTTTTATAATCATCAGTTTTGAAAACTCTGTTTTTCTCAATCCTCTTTTCTATATGTTTATTTTATACATTAATTGAATAGGAGATTAAGAAAAACTTAAATTATGTATTTTATAAGGCATTGAAATTAAATTTGGATCATATTAGCACAAATCGATAAACAAACTTATCATTAATCTAACCTTGAAACTTTCACTAATTTACTTAAGGTTAAAAAAATTCATAAAGCAGGTATACTTTAAAAAATCCCTTATAACCTCCCCAGTCACCTCTACAAAAGCTTGTTTTGATATCCTCAGCACCTTTCTTTTATAAGTAGCTTCTTTATTTAAAAAATAAGAATTTAAAAATAATTATAAAAAATTGTTTATGTGAGAAATTTTTTTAAAAATTATACCAAAAAAATTTTTTTGGTATAATTTTCAAAGGACACATCAAAATAATGAACCAGTTTTTTTTTTGATTTAAGGACTCGCCGTATTTGTAGGAAAAAAGTTTATTCTCCCAAAATCTAAAAAATATTTTTTTTGCATGCATGGATATCAGAGTTCATCTCTAAATACACGAACAGATGTGATGTAACATTTTAAACAGCTCTCGTGAGTAAATGGAAATTCGCGAGTGATGGATGAATGTTCATATTGGTTTATGGAAAAAAAACTGAAACGACCGAAAATACACAAATGAGAACGTAATTCCTTTTACAAACAAATACCCTTCACAGTAGATGAATAACCATTTAGTTAATCCGTAAATTGCCCATAAACATAATTTAATAATATTGTGATCCCCATCTTTATTCATTATGAAATTAACAGGTATTTATTTAATAATATTTCGCATACAAGTAAAGATAAAGTAAAAAGTAATAAAATAAAGGTGTCTCAACTTGAGATGAAATATCTATCGTTTTTTATACGAACGAAGATGGAAGTTTGAGTATTCCAGGGCTTACGACTTGCCATTTTGTCCGACTTAAGTGATCACTTTATACACTTGTAAAACCTATAGTAGTTTAATAGTAAAATGTTGTAAAAAGCTCGAATATTAAATTTATTACCGAAATAATTTGGATTGTAATTATCAAATCAAGTACCTACCGCAGAACGTACTTGAACTTTGATGTGTTAATTGAGCCTAGTACAAAAAAATATTGAGATCTGTTTTTGTTTTTTGTTTTTTTACAATAATGAACGTATCGACATGATTCATTGTTTCCCTGACAGGTGACACTTATTGTCACGATACGTTCATTATTGTAGACCAAATACAGATTTAAATATCTTTTTTGTACTGGGCTCAAGTAACACATCAAAGTTCAAGTATCCCCGTTCTACGGTAACTTTGGAATTCATAATCTTCCGTACATTGGTAACCCAAAGTTTAAAATTTTGCTTTTTTATCTAGAAAATTCAACCCCTGGTACATATAGGTAGATTAATTAAAATAAGTGTTTTTAAACGAATTTTGAAAGCTTAGATATTCCATTATATTATTGATTTGCTTGTTTTATTATTTTTTCTTATGATATACATACCTCTTACTTTTTATTGCATTTCATCTAATGTGTATATGTTTTATGTACAAGTATTTGTATTTTTGTTTGTAGGAGGGTCTTTACTAACATATACTCTTATGTAAATTACGAAATTTTCCCAAAATAAATTTTGTCCTAAACTCATGAAAATATTGAAGGTTTTTACGTATAAAGACTTCAACACACTGTTCAAATAAAAAAATAAAATGAATTCCCTCTTAAATCATAGGAACAATGATAAATGTACTTTGGATTTTAAGAAATTATAAATAATTGTAAAACATATTTATTTTATTAAGAACAAAAATATGACCTTTCCAATATTTTTTTTTAGATTTTCTTATAAATATATTTGGAGCAAAATCTAGTGGTAGGACACTGGATATTCGTAACAAAATAAGCTTTCAACCATAAATGGGCACCTTCAACTTGCTCCTTATACCATATATAATATCATGATATATACCATATTATTATTCAGAACAAGAATATTGTTAATTCCTCCACATTTGATCAAAAATTACAATACCTGTGAAGCTTAATTAATTAGTGGTGTACTTAAGTTCCCTAGTTGAGATGTGATTTTGAAGTATTTGCGGATCTTAACAAGCTTTGCGGTTGACCGAGAAACGAACGGATATAATTTGGGTATATCATGTAACTTATTTTACGTACTGAAATTCAGTAATGGTTAGATCCAATTGGTAAGAAATTCCTTCAAATTTATAATAAATATAATTAATACAATTCGAAATACATATATATTGGAATATAAAAGGCTTTTTTTTTTAATATATACTGTATCCATATTGTGTATTTTAAAACGGTTAACAATAATATCCGCCTCCGTAATGTAATGGTCAGCATGCTCGGCTACCGTTCTGGAGGTCCCGGGTTCGATTCCCAGGGGGGGTAAAATAAATATAAGTGATTTTTTCACTGTAATATTTATTCAATATTACCCTGGACTGGTACCTGAAGCGGAGGGTTGATCACATTTCCTTCATGTGTAAACGATCAAGATAACATAATCAATATAAAAATAAATCACACTTTCATTCTTAGAATACGACAGCTAAAACAAAAAATACAGTATTCAAAAAGTAAAAAATATCTGTAAACTTAAATTTAAACTAAATTTAACTTAAATTTTTAAATTCAAATCACAAAAACAAACACAAAAAAAATTGTAAAAACACACACACTGTGATATTTTAATTTTAATAGGTATCAACACTTGAGATGAAAATCTAGTGTTGTTTTGAATTAAGAAGAATATGAATGAAAATAGAAGTATGAGCGTCCCAGGGCTTACGTACAAATACAACAGATGTTTCATAAATATTCGAGTTAAAACACCTGTAATATTGATATATTATGCAAAGAGTTAAAATTAAATTTCTGATAGATTAAATAATATTAAATTGTAATATTATACTAACACTATTTAAAACTAATTTTAAAGTTATAAGCAAAAATATTCTGAAAACCAAAGAAAAATCTTGATAAACTAAACCTTTAATATGGTTTATAGTCGGTAGGTAAAGTCCAGGGGCGGATGACGGAATGAGCCAGGTGGAGTCTCCCCTAATGGAGTTTCCATGCTAACAGGCCCCGGATGCGGACAAGTGTTACAGCGACGGGCAAGTGATGTGCCTTCAACTTTATAAAATGGAGCGAGGGAGTGCTTACTCTCGCTTTGAGACTTGAACCCCACTTGCGCAAGCTGGTTCCACAAACAAAATTACAAATTGGTTTGAATGTATGGTTTATCGTATTGGAAAAAGCTGAAAATAAACTGAATTTACATATTTAAGTTAATCAGAAAAAACATTTTAAAAATAAACATTAAAAGTCTTTAAATAAATATTACATAAAAATTTTGTTCTGACATTTTTTGTAAACCCATTTTATATAATGAAATAGCAACTACATAGTTTCTTCCACATCAACCGACTTCATCACCAATTTACCTACATCATCAGACTGGTGATACTGGTAATGACGGAACTCGCTCACTGGACAAATAAAAAACATGTGGAAAAAACTATACAGTTATTTTACTTAAAAGAAATCACATATCTGACGATGATTTATAATATAAGTATACCTGTTTACAGAATTTGTGAGAGAATAAAAAAGGAAAAATTCGTCTTATTAATTTATTTCGTAATTTTATTGACTCATCTATTTTTTATCTTAACGTATTAATAGAGTTAACATTGTAATTATGGGTTACTTTTAAGGTATGGTTTATCATGTTTAAACAAGCAAAAAAAATAAGTTTAGATTCAGATTTCTTTTTTATAACATGTTTTTTTTATTAAGTGTTTAAAATAGAATTAATAATTATTTTAAAGGTATAGTTCACCATTTTAAAAGCAGTGAAAAGTAGAAATGAATGGAAATATTTAAGTTAGAATTAATAAAAAATAAGTTTATCAAAATATAATTTTATTTTTTATAAAAATACAAAAATTATATATTTTTAGTTTGATTAATGTTAAATATTTAATGTATAATTATTTTGAAGGTGTGGTTTGAAGTGCATCATAAAAAAATAATATTTACCTGAAAAAAGTTTGACAACTTTTTTTTCTTACAAATTGGTGAAGCGTTCTATTTTCTCTGTCTACTACTGTGGATAAAGGGTAATGGTTAATTAGTTTGTCAGTCAATAAACATTAAAAACTTAACTTTTTAAATCTCATTTGAATATCGTAAGCGTGTCTTTATCGGTTAAACTATTGAAAATATTATGTCGAGAGCTCAATGGTTCAAACGAATAAGAGCATTATCATTTCCCTTCAAGTGATATTTCAACAGTAAACCTTCCCTTATATCGCGCAATACAACTAAAGCATCGAGCGCTTAAAACATTATTCTATCACGACACTTAGCGTTTCTTAATTTATTTATTGTTCAACTGAATAGGTTTTTTTTTCAAGAAATTATTTGAACATTTTTTTCAAATATTTATTTTGAATCTTTTAGAACGGTTTATTTTATTATTTTTTTAGTTGATTTTGGGACGTGAATATTGTTATTCCATGGGCGTCCTCTCATATTCATAGACGATATTTACGGACAAAACACGGAAAGTGAATTAAAAACTCTAAGCAATTTATGAAAAGGGGAAGGCTTATCTTCTGCACAACTTTTTCGATTATCATAAATTTATGGGAAATACACATGGCGACACAAATATAACTTTGAAAATAAAATCCTGTTTTCGGAAACATTTATTAACTCGTTTCTACAAATACAAAAATTTAAAAAAATAAATAAACATAATCGTTTCATTCTTATTTATTCTAATCCTTATCCGCACCCAATGGAACATGGGGCACTGCATAGTATTCACGCAGTGTTATCTTGATCGTTACTTTCATAAGGGCAAGGTTATCACTCCTGCGCTTCTGGGATCAGTCCAGGAAAATTAATAAAATATTACAGTGTAAATTCACCTGTATTTATTTTCAACCCCCCTGGAAATCGAACCCAGAACATCCAGCACGGTATCTTAACATGCTTACCATAACATTACGGAGGCGGACAGAAATTCATATTTTTTTTCGACTCTTTTAAGTACATAATATCTTTTACAGAAAACTCGCCGATAGCGAAAGGATTTTGGAGTGGAAATATGGATGTCTAATCATTTACAGGGCTATTAATCTGTCACTATCTGCTTTAAGTGATCAATTTGTGCACTGTGTAATTTTTCTCATTCTGTCCTTGATTGAACATTCAAAGATCACTGTTTCTTTTACGTTCTTATATTTTTTCATTCAATATGTTTAGCAGAAGGTACACTTTTTTCCATCTAAAATCTTAGATGATAAATGTGTTTAAAATGTAATTATTCATATTGTAAATTAATTGTATGCTTGCTGTAAGCTCTGAAACTAAATAAAAGTAGCAATAAGTTTCAATTAAATATATGATAAAAGTTATAAAAAGTATTTGATGTGGCGTTCTGTTCATTCTGCCTACTTCTGCGGGGAAGCGGCGATATAGTTAGCTAGTAAGTAAGTTAAAGTGATTTTGAAAAGCTGTACTATATTTTAACTTCGAGGGTTGGTTTGTGTAAGATATCCAAATTTTTTAAAAATAATAGGTATAAGAATAGCAAATTTTAAATGCGCTGTTTTTTGTAAAAATACTCCTCAAAGGCACAAATTAAATTACAAATTATGTATCTTACATGATTTCAGTTCTTAGTACTTACATAGTGTAATGCCGCCTCCGTAGTGTAATGGTCAGCACTCTCGGCTACCGTTCTAGAGGTCCCGGGTTCGATTCCCAAGGGGGGTAAAAATAAATATAAGTGATTTTTTCACTGTAATATTTATTCAATATTACCATGGACTGGTACCTGAAGCGGAGGGCTGATCACCTTTCCTTCATAAGTAAAACGATCATGATAACACTGCGTTTATAAGACACAGTGCCATATGCACCATTGGGGTGCGGATAAGGGTTTTATTATTAGTACTTACATAATTCGCAACATTTGGAGTGTGTTCAAATACTTTTTTATCTCAACATAGATGAAGAAGAAAACGGAGGTCTGGGCATTAGCTGGTCTTACGACCGCCATAGACTTAGTTGTAAACCAAGCCTATGATTGTCGTAATCCCTTTAAATGCTAAGACTTCCGTATTCTCATAGCTAAAATATAACTTTGTTTCAATATAAATACTTTATTATAACTTAATTATAATATCTACCGGTTTCTAAGCTAACCGCTTATTTTTGAAGACTGTATTAAATATATATATTTTAATTATAAAATGGAAAATCACAAAGTTATTGCTTCAAATTTAAATTATATTCCATATTCTTCTTCATCTTTGTCGAAATGTCAAAAATTAAAACAATTTGTTAAGAAATTAATGTTTCGTTTGCTTGTAAAAATTTGTGCATATTTTAAGTAATAATTGTTCACGACACAGAATTCTACACGTGAGTACTGGGCACCGGATACTTGGTGTGTTGCAGCTCTTTAATTAACAATATCTAGTACATCAGATGTAAGAAACCTCGCCAAAGTAGTTAATACTCAGTTCCCTCCGGCTCGTCCGAGCGTTCCCGCGCATTATTCTCCCGCCAGAACATTAAAATGGCGGGAACACGGACCATAAACGAAGCACAACTGACCATCTTTACCCGCCGCCGCAAGTACCGCCACCTTGGGACCTGCTTAACGGGCAAACCTCATTTCAAGTGCGGGGAACATACTTTGTTTTATTACCAATAACAAGCGGCAAATAAAAAAAGTTGTTGCCATTTTAATGTGCCGGTAATAAACGAGCTTTCTTGGAAGAAGTTTTTAATTTTCAGACAATTTGATTGTTTTTATTAGAATTACTTTTTTCCCTTTGTTTTCCAAGGGACTGTAAAAAGATTCCTTCGGGCTAAAATATTACTTTTTAATCTAACTTACTTGTCGGGATCTTTTGCTTTCCTTTATTTTAGAATAAAAAAATATTTTGCTTTATTGCTATCTTGCGATTTAGTTATTTCGCTATTTTGTTTTTTAGCAATTTTGCTGTTTGCTGTTTTGCTTCTTTGCCAATTAGCTCTATTGTTTTTTTGCTATATTCCTTTTTTAAATCTTTTTGCTATTTTTATATTAAGCTATTTATTTATTTCGATATTTTGCAATTGTGTTCTTAAGCTATTTCGCTGTTTTCTTTTTTTTTTAAATTAATGTTTTAAAGGAAAAGTCACCATTTTTTCAAAATTTATTTTAACTGCGATATAAGAGAAACTGCTGGTTAGTTGAAAGACACTGCTTCTTGGGAATAATCCGCGATATGAATTTATGTTTTTTAATATTTTAAAATATTTTTTGGTTAAAAAATTATAAAAAAAACACAAAACAACCGGATTATTATAAATACTTTATAGATATACTCGTATTTGGCAGTATTCGGTCATATTGGTGATTGTTCGATCTTGGACCTCACCTCCCTAATCTCACCCCCTATTTATCTTTGGCATTCAAAAACAATGAAAACCACCTCCACAAATTTCTATAGTATACTAACTAACCTGATTTATTTGTCAAAAAATAAGTATCAAAATGCATTTCAAAACCATCATGGTTTTGATGTTATTACGAAAACAGTTGTAAAGAAACAATTTCTTTAATAAAAAGTACAATTAATTTTCAAACTGTAGTTAATCCAGAAGATCTTCATTTTTTTAAACCCTTATCCGCACCCCAATGGTGTATAGGGCACTACGTCATATAAATGCAGTTTTATTTTGATCGTTTAAACATGAAGGAAAGGTGATCAACCATCCGTTTCAGGTACCATGAATGTTTAAATAATATTTATTTTAATGAAATATTTTTTTAAAATTTATTTTCATAGGAATTTAATACAATAATAGTAGTATATTAACAATGTCTGTTCTCGACTTTTTGCCCATTTTAATTATATTCAGTTGAATGTGCAAAAATAATTAGCCATCATTGAATTTTCATTAGATTCATTCATTAACATTTACCAATTCAACCCGTGATTGAAAACCACACAACTCAAATTATTTGAACTTTTATATTTATATTTTGTCATAATTCGAAACAGAGTTCTTGAATCACTAGAATTTCACTACGGACATCTATGTTGAGATTATCTCCAATAAGGAGGTTTTTTTGACATTTCAACATGGATGAAGAAGAATATGGAAGTTTGGACATTTACGGGGCTATATAAGAGTAGGTATACATAAATAAAAGATTTGTGAACAAGTATTTGGACATGCTCAAAATGTTGTTAATATTAATATATTTTTATTATATCGGACACTGGATTATTGACATCTCATCCGCAGTGTTATCTAGTGACAGTAATCAATATTGTTATGTATTTGAATAGTAGTACGAAACATTCGTTTCTTATTTTTACTTAAAAATCAATGTTTTTTGTGAGTACACTTGTATTACCTTATCGAAAAGGTTGTCGAAAGTAAAATAGATCAAGTTTGTCAAGACGGTGAAACATGCGGGTTACTGAAGGAACATTTAGCTAGAAATCACGAAAGGGAAGGTCTGAGGAACAATCGGTCTTTACTTAATCAGTGGGGTAATATGTCTTTACCCCCTACCCCGAAGCCCTACGCCTTAATTCAAAACCCTATTTCTTAGATCTTGGTGGGAAACGATAATTCAGGATTGAGTTAAAAAATTACGTTATTCGATCCGTAATAATCGAATATAAATATTATAGGGTCTTAACTCGATATAAAACCACTTTCATAAAAAAAAAAAACATAAAAAAAATAAAACTTCTTTCAAATAAAAACCAAAGATGTTTAATATAAATTTGAGGCAACTATAATTTAATAAATCATTTATAAGGTGAGTAATCCAGTGTCTATTTCACAATGCTTATGGGTATTCAATATTTTGGCAGCTTACATTTGCAGTTTTGAGTATGTTGATGTTTCGTTCAACAGATGGCGGTGCTATTGCAGTCATTGACGCTGTTTGAAACAAAACACTTTTTTACCTTTTTTAGGTTAAGGAGACTAAATACTTTGACCTTACAAACATTTTTTTTAAATATATGATTAACCTGGACTGGTACCTGAAAAAAAAAGATTAATCTCTTTGCCTTCATATAATTAAAGATAAGTTAACGTTGCATCAGTTTGATCCAGTGCCTTATGCACAATGGGTGCAGATGAGGGTAAAAGAAACGTGTAAATTTAATACATATCAAATTTTTAAAATTTGTCGCTAATTGAGTAAAAAACCATCAATCCTCAAGAATTGTTAAATCATCAACAATTTAGTTGAGTAAAAAATAATATGGTTCACTCAAATACAAATCCTTCTTTTATAGATACTCGTACGTACAATAAATATAATGTTATTTTTTATGTTCGGAAAACTGTTATTTGATACATTTTGCAAAAAGCATTCTTACGTACTGGTCGCGTCTTCAGTATATGTTGGGGTGTAAAATACTCTTATCGTTTGGTGCCACCCATAAAATGTATCCTCTTTGCATTCTTAAAGCCTGAAATTTTTATACACTATTATACACGTTTGTGACACCGCATGGATAATATTCAGTTATCGTTACATGCAGTCATATTCTGAATAAGGCTATTATATTCAAATGTATGTTTTAAAATAAGACTTAGTAATATTGAACTTACTCACTAAATATTACGCAGCCTACCTGCACGGGTAAAGATTATATAATGACACACCACTCTGGTTTTGTAAACATTATTTGCCTCATCCACATTCACGCATCTCATTTTTACCAATTCCAACTCCTGACCTAATAGCATTTAAATATATAAAATACTTGATCATGCCAAGTTTTCCTAGGTATTCCTTAATTCATATTTCTAATTACTTTCAAATAATTTTACTCTTTTTCATTCACTCGTCCGTTCCACATGTCCAAACTATCTCAACACACCTCTCTTTATTTAATTTATAATGCTTATCCCTGTTTTGCAATCTTTCCTTGTGCCAATTTGTCTAAAAGGTCTCAATCGAGGAAGCAAATGGATTAAATATAAGTTTTCAAGAACAAGGTTTCTGAATTGGTTCATATATATACAGAACTTCCAAGAATTTGAGTAGTGTGGTTGTCAATAATGGGTAGAATTGGTGAATGTTACACGTGTGTAAAGTGATCGCTTAAACCAGCCTATGACGGTCGTCAGCCCCGTAAATGCCCAGACTTCCATATTCTTCTTCATCTTTGATGAGATGTCAAAAAAATATATGAAAATAACCCCTGTAATTGGAGATAATCCAGATTTTGTGAACAAGTATTTGGACACACTCAAAATGTTGTAAATATAAGTGATAAAGTCAGTTAATACAACTGATGTATTTTTTGGTGCATATTTATATGACATGTTATGTTTTTTTCATATTCTTCTTCTCTGCCTTTCTGTTCTCTACTGCTGGATATAGGCCTCATCCATATCCTTCAATTTCTTTCATGTGTTTTTCATAATCAACAAAAATATTCATACATTATAGTTTGAATAAAAATAATTAGGCACAAAAATTATATATTTATGCTTGTAAGGCGTTCAAGTTTAGATTATTTGGATTTAACGACAAATAGTAAAACAAAGTTATTAAATATGACATTACTAAACAAATATATACACATATATCTAAAAAGATATTGTTATATTCCAATTCGGAATAAATTGTACCTCTTTAGTAAATACCATAACTTGATGACCAACATGACATATTATGGTATTTCGAATACAACTTTATGTTTTCAAAATAAGTTGTAGGCTCTACAAACAAGCACCATTATTCATGACACCAATAATGCAGTTTTCATGTAACTTCCTAGGGAAGAACAGGTATGGAAAACTGGAACAAGGAAACTATGTAGTTCCAAGTCATAAATGTTACTTGTTTATATTAACAAACTTTGAATTAATAGTAAGACGAATATTATTAAACTTTTAATATACTTTTTTTTTAATTTTACCTAGTAAAGAAAACTTATATTTATTGGTTTATATTTAACACATATATATTTATATATATATATAAATATATAGATATATATATATATATATATATATATATATATATATATATATATATATATATATATATACATATATATATATATATATATATATATATATATATATATATATATATATATATATATATATATATATATATATATATATATATACACATATATATATAAATATATATATATATATATATATATATATATATATATATATATATATATATATATATATATATATATATATATGTGTGTTTATAAAAGTGGTGGAACAATGCGTCCATCATTCAACAAAAAGTTTTTTTTTATGACTAGGTATCAAATAAATTGTACTACTTTTTATTTAAATAAAAACTGACAAATGAAATATTCCAATTTTGTTCAATCAACTTCAACTAAATTCACAATGCTTTTTCAAATAAATTTAATCTAACATAAAGTTTTGAAATATCGTGTCAATAAATAATTACTGAGCTACATTTTCCTTGTTACTTCTCTATTCATACAATGAATTTACTAAGGAATTTTAGAAAAAATAATGCTATGATGAAATCTTACACGTTCAAAAAGAGAGAAGAATATACATACAAAAGATATGTTTTCTTTGTGGAATATGTATTTAACTTGCTTCCTTTTAATTAACTGAAGTAAGTGTATAAAACTCGCACGCACGGATCCAATACATTGTCGGAAATTGATTACTTAATACTTTATCCAAGGCTGTTAACAAATTCTTAAACTTGAAGATACCTTTGGGGTAGAATGGATAATTAGGCTATTTGTTACAACTTGTTTATGTACATTAATTAGGGCCTTTGATTTTGATTTCCCTTTAAAGAAAATACATTATTTCATCTATGCGTAGCTCTTTCGTAGCATGTTCTCTCAAACATTTACATTTTCGACACAATAAAGAATCTCTTTGAATTCACTTGCTGAGACCTTTTAAAATCTTAGTTATCTTTATTATTTCTTCAAATTAATTCCACAATATTACTTTTGTGAGTGTTATACATATTAGAATACAAAAAAAAAGTTTTCAGTGTTTCCAAGTATGCACAATGAATTTTTTTAAATATGTATTTTACTTAAATAAAGGTATCAGTTCAACTTAATTGACAATACTGTTTAAATATATTATATTTATGGCAGAACTAAAATGTAGGCGAAATTCTGAAATGCTCGTTTGAAATCAAATATGGATATATAACTATATACTTATCCAATTTTTGCAATTGAAGCAAAATAATTGTAAAATAATGGGTTAAATAGTGGATGTTACGTAGTGCACAAAATGATAAAACAGCCAACAGAAGGTCATAACCCGGTAAATTTCCAGACTTTCTTATTTCTATCTTAATATATTCAACGTCTCTTTTGAAATATTGATTCAATCCTTAATTTGAATTTTTTTTAATTCAATTGAATTGAATAATAAGATGTACAGAATGAAAAAATAACTGCATAAAATAGTTTTATCAATATATGTAACACTCACATTTTACTTACATTTCTCGATACAATCAATAAAAAAAATAGGAAAGAGAAAGTTACAATAGAACCTTATTAAAAAACCTAATTTTTTAAATTTTGATAGGTTTTCAACCCTTAAGAAATTTAACAACCAAATGTTTCTTATGTATGAATAATATTTAAAAACTTTAAAAATCAATACGTTATGAAATCTTTAGGGTTTTATAACAAAATTTGTTTCAGTTATTAAATTAGTATACTAATGAAGAAAACACCACACTTTTTATCTTAATATTGATTTCGACAGTTAAGTTGCTATTTTCAGATTTCACTAGCGTTACTCAAATTCTAAGTTCAGGTTTTTTTATTTACTTTTAACTGAAAATTTGTGTAACGTTTGACCTTTTTAGTTTGCGGTTTATAATGCATCGGATTGAATATATGTACAAACATCGGTTGCTACGCAAAACATACGAGAAAGGTCAGTATCCTAAGTACAGCCTGAGGTTAGGTATTGCCGATAGTTCGACATTACAGTTAGTTGGTCGCCGGTCAGTCTACCCTGGGGTCACTTGGTGACATCATTAATTAACCATCCCTATTCAACTCCTATTACAAATCTGACCTCTTGCATCATTGACTATTAGATGTAATTGTAATGATATGTGGAATAATCATTAATCCTTTGGACACATCAGAGGTAGAACTGCTTAGTTAGGTAATATAATGTATCCGTTATACGTCCGTATAAATTAAAAGGAAAGAGATTTATTCGTAGTATTGTCGACCTGAAGATCAAACATACTACAAGTGCTTAAAAAAAAGGTCCTTAAAGCATTATTGAGAGGTGAGGCAGGAACAGCAATATTGTAAATGGATAAGGTAAAGGAGTCAAGGATGTATGTAGAGCCTTTGGATTCAAACCACAATCTGCAGTCCATTTTATAAGAATATCAACAACATCCTTTTTTCATCTGTTTCTTATGGTGCATTTTATCTCATATCTCATTTTATATACCTTATTTTTTATAATACATATGTTTCATTTCACAATACTCACGATAAATAAAAATCTCAAAAATCTATGAAATAACCATTCAATAAAAGACATTGATAATGCTAAGTGACCGCAGTGTCAAGATGTCAATAGTTTGTTTAACAGATGGCACTGTCATATTGGTAAAATAAAACATTTTTCAAAATTAATATATGTTTTAACCTTTCACGAGTAAAATTACCAGTTCCAAGTTTATGAAAATATTCAAATGTAGCATTGTGTCAAGATTACAAAGCAATCGGTTAATAACTTTAGGAGATTTAAGATTTAAAGCTATTTAACATTGAAATTTTAATTTACATATTATAGATAAATAACATTTAATTTATTTGTCCGCCTTCGTAGTGTAATGGTCAGTACGCTCGGCTACCGTTCTGGAGGTCCCGGGTTCGATTCCCAAGGGGGGTAAAATAAATATAAGTGATTTTTTCACTGTAATATTTATTCAATATTACCATGGACTGGTACCTGAAGCGGAGGGCTGATCACCTTTCCTTCATGTGTAAACGATTAAGATAACACTGCGTTAATATGACACAGTGCCCTATGCACCATTGGGGTGCGGATAAGGGTTTTATTATTATTATTATTATTTAATTTATTATGACAGAGTTTCAATTGTTATTGTCCATAATAAACTCATAATAACCCTGTAGGTATTATTTTTAATTGATCGGTATCCTTAAAAAATAGTTCGTATATCATATAGTAGGTATACTGGTTAGGTATGTAAAAAGCACAATATCAACAAAATTTTTATTTTATTCAAATAAATATAAGAAACCTTCCCCACTTCAGCAATATGATCGATAGCCATCGTAAATTGTAAAAAATCCATAAAGCTAGTTTCTTTAAGTCAGCAGTTCCTAAATTCGCTGTTTCCTGATTCCCCCCATAATGGCTTTCTTTGCGTTTCCTAACTAAATGGGCTCATTTAATATGCAGATGGCGTTTGATCTGTAATCCAAATAAAGGGCTATAAACAAAAAGTTTACCAATTAAAAGCAATCTGCTCTGTAGAGCCCTGAGTACATATACTGTTATCCATATAAATATCAATATAGATTTTAAATCTCCTAAAGTTTCTTGAATGTTTTCTGCGGATACTTTGTGGTACATTTTATAATATCTTTATAAAATTAATAGACTTTGTTTTCACCACTTTTTTTAAAGTGGTGAAAACAAAGTCTATTAATTTTTTAAAGATCTCCTAAAGTTATTTACAGATGCTTTAAAATTGAACATTTTACATATTATTTTTTGACATCTCATCAAAGATGAAGAAGAATATGGAAGTTTGGGCATTTACGGGGCTGACGACCGTCATAGGCTGGTTTAAGTGATCACTTTACACACGTGTAACATTCACCAATTCTACCCATTATTGACAACCACACTACTCAAATTCTTGGAAGTTCTATATATATATGAACCAATTTAGAAACCTTGTTCTTGAATCAATAGAACTTCACTAGAGACATCTATTGGTGAGATGTAAAGAAGCTTTTTTATTAAGCAGAAACTCTTATATTAGGTTTATTATAGAGTTTCTAAATTGGTTCATTTATATATATATATAGAACTTCCAAGAATTTGAGTAGTGTGGTTGTCAATAATGGGTAGAATTGGTGAATGTTACACGTGTGTAAAGTGATCACTTAAACCAGCCTATGACGGTCGTCAGCCCCGTAAATGCCCAGACTTCCATATTCTTCTTCATCTTTGATGAGTTGTCAAAAAATAATATGAAAATAACTCCTGTAATTGGAGATAATCCAGATTTTGTGAACAAGTATTTGGACACACTCAAAATGTTGTGAACATTTTACAAATGAAATAAGACGCTTTACAGAGCAAATTAGAGGCCTTAAAACCAAATTAGATAATTTACAAATAAAATTGGACACCATATAATCAAATTGGACGTTTAACAAAACAAATAAGATGTTTTAAAATGAATTGGACGTTATATTGTATTTGAACGTTATATTGACAGCGCGCAGCGCAGGCTTGCCACTAACACACATGTTAGTCTTGAGAATGAAAGATGTTGGCATTCAAACTGATGGTATATGTTGTACAATAAATAATAAAGTACAATATTTTGCATTCAAAAACAGAATTTTGCGTACAAAAAAAATTAAATAAAGGGTATCTGCTAAATAAAAGCTATTTTCAATCACACATGGATGGCTGTTGTGAACTGATTTGTACTGTGTCATGAGTTTGATCAATTACAGTAGTGTGAAATTTGAGTAGTGTGGGCACGTATGTAAGGTGAGCACTTAACCAGTCTATGAAAGACTTCCACATTCTTCTTTATCTCGGTAAAGATTTAAAAATGTCAAAACAACTCCAAGTAGAGAAAATCCAGATTTATGAAAAAGTATTTGGACACACTCAAAATGTTGTGAATTACAAATTAATTCCAATACATATACAAGAAACAAAGAAAACAAAGAGTGTTCGTTGAGTTCAAGCGATGTTTAATGTTATAGTACATCGTACAAAACAGCGAGGTTGTCTAACAAACATTAGGAAGACACTATACTAACATCGATAGTTAATTTTGGGACACAAACAGCAGAGTGGTTCGGAATTCCTCTGTGATTAATAGCACGAATTTGTTAATGTAGGGGCACCCCTCGTGATTAAAGGGGTCGGGGGTGTGTGGTGTGCTAATGCCAACCCTTCGGATGCCACAGGGTATCAGCCAAGGCAAGATAATTTGGAAAATTCAAAGTACACAACGCAATTTGTCGCAGGATTTATTACGCAATAAAATTCATGCGCTCGATCCCATTTTTGATTGCTATGTTTCATTGGTTTTAGTCGACACAAATCGATATATTGTCCTATTGTTTTCAACTTCCCAGTATATCTTTAGTGTACCATATACTACTATTATAATGTTGACGCTGCTATAGCGTAGTGAGGTAAACACTCGACTGTGAAGCTGGTGAAATCGCGGGTTCGATTCCCTATTTGCAAATTGAAATCAATAATAAAAAAAAAAATTTTTTTGAGAATCATCAACTCAATACAGATGAAGAAGAATATGGAAGTCGGGGCATTTACAGAGCTGACGATCGTCATAGGTTGGTTAAATGATCCTAAGCGGAGAAAATCCAGATTTGTGAATCGTAGTATTTGGACACACACAAAATGTTGCAAGAAATATTTGTTTTTAATTGATTTTCGTTTTCAATCAATTTCATCGACTTTTACAATAAATACTTCTTCAAACATTTTCTAAATACTTCTTTCATAAAATACTACCTCAAGAGCGCTTTGTTAGATAAATTAAAATTACAATTTACAACATTTTGAGGATACTTCTTCACAAAACTGGATCATTTGCACTTGACATCTCAACATACGTGAAGCAGAATATGGAAGTCTGGGCATTGACAGGGATTACGACCGTCATAGGCTTGGTTGAGTGAACATTCACCATTTTACCAATGATTGACAACCACATTACTGATATTTGTGGAACTAAGCTAGAATTGTTGAATGAAGCAAGTATGTAATGTGATCACTTTACCAAGCCTATGATGGTCGTAAGCCCTGTAAATGCCCAGACTTCCATATTCTTCTTCATCTTTGTTGAAATGTCAAAAAATGCAAAATTGCAATACTGCAATTAATCAATTCAATTATTCAATCGAATCTGAGAAATTCTACGCATAAAGAATCGAGTAAATTACCAAACTATTAAGATACATTTTTTTATGCACAAACAATAAGCGGCAATAATTCATTGCATTAATAGCTAAAATTTAATTTATAATCTTCAAAGGAGATAGTAATTTAGCCTTATTCAAGCAAAGTGAAAGAACATTATTCCATAAAGGCTTTATTTCATCAGCGGAAAGGCGAAGCACAGAACTGGCTCTGCATAATGCTATCGGTAAAGTGTTGGAATATTAAGTGCACTATGTACTAGTACTAAGAAATGAAATTGGATAAAAATTAGCTCGTCTTAGTTATGAGGATGGAAATACGACGTACATACTGCTATTATATTTCATACTTGGAAATAACCTTTATTCATTTTTAGGTATCCAATATTGAAGTTATTTTTTTTGCCTTTAGATATGTAAATATGGTTATTAAGCCTCTCAGAGCTTATAAATTATGGTAGTAAATACCTAAGATAACTCTCTTCTTATCATTCATCGTTCACTTTGTGTAATACCACTTTAAAAAACACAACTTCGCGACTACCGATTTCGAAATAATCATTCTATCATCAGGTTAAATGAATATTAAAATGATATTGTTACGGTCTGACATTTATACAAAAATAAAATTTTGAACGACAGAAAGAAGACAAATGATTCTCTATGGGATTATTTTTTTTAAAGTGGACTTGTTATATTAAATTGGTTATTTATTTTTCGTTTATATTATAATAATAATAATTTATAATATTTTTTTACTTTTGAAAATTTGTACTTAATAAAGAATTGAATAAAATATTTAATATGGCTCAAAACATTTTTTTACGATAGCTTAACATGAAAAAATATTTCACGATTACAAATAATGGAATATACCTACAATATTTATGTAAAGTTTAATACATTTATGGTTAAATCATTAAAGAAAACACTGTTTTTTTTACCACTTGAGTTTGTTTTAAGATTAGTTTCGAATTCTAATCTTCAGGTCTAAATGTAAACATAATAGTTTTCTTTAATAATTTCATCATGTACCACATACATTTCATCATACCACAAAGTAAATGCCGAAACAATTTATAAAATACGTGTATTCTTGTTATTTTCACAAATAATACAACAAAACATCTATTTTATTTTTAATTTAAGTAATAGAAAGACTGAGATATGAAAGTAATTTAAAAAAAAAAACTCTTAAGCAAAAATATAATTTCTTTTTCAATAAAAATAATTTGTTTTTCGCAGATACTTTGTGGCACATTTTATAAACTTTATAAAATTAAACAACTTTGTTTTAACCACTTTTTATTGGTACACTTTTTCCAACCGGTTTCAATAAGAGCCTTGTCATCCTCAGGGTTTATGTATTTAGAACCTTGTCATCCTCATGTTTATTACCCTTCCCTTAAAAAATATCATTTTTCAAAGAAATTTCAGATAAAAGCAGTTGCACATTAATTTAGTTTTATGGGAACCTAAACACTTTTCTATTAATGACTTACATATTACTGTAACTATATATACAAATATAAAAATTATTGTTTGAAAAGAAAGCTAAACCCCTTAAAATATAGTTATTTTCTCATATTTTCAAGCCATTACACAATTACGGTTCTACCTCCTGTGCTTTGTTAAAGACTTTGCAACGTCAGCGACGATAAAGTTTATGCAAAAATACAAAGACATGCAGTCGTTCGTAAATTTTACTCTGTGAAAGCAATCCTGAATTCCGTGCAACACAACTAGATATATTGAAAGAAAATAAAAATAAAAATAATGTTTTTCTAAAATAAATTAATTTTCAATGCAGTTTTATGCCTGATACTCGCTAGTTTTTTGACATTGTTTTATTCTAAATATAAGCTACAAGACAGTTCTAATTAAGTGATTGGTTTTAAGTAGACACAAATCTAGAATACCCTTGCCAGGCTACGCGGGTTTGCACACGATGTTGTTGTCACCACTGTGTCACCAACATACCCACATTCCTAACAATCATCAATTACATGAAAACGAGGTGATCAGTTCTGTGCCTGGGCACAGGACTGATCACCTCGTTTTCATGTAATCGACAATCAAACAAGGTGATATTGAATAAATATACGAATTATATATTTTAGTGCACTAAAATCAGTTAAAGCAAACAAATACCTACCACCGAAAGCTAAACTGGCAGTACACAATGGAGTCTTGGTTCCAACTTTATTGTAAGGAAGTGAAGCAAACACTCGCGACACACGAATCGGAAACACTGCCCGAGAATATATTTTTGAAAGTTTTCCCGAAATTAACTGCATAATCTTCTTTGACTTTCTTTTTTATATATAATCCAGGATTCGGACCTCACGTGGACATATAAGAGTTTCTGCTCAATAAAAAAGCTTCTTCGTCCCACCAATAGATGTCACTAGTGAAAATATTTGTGATTCTTGTACATTATTTAAAAATTAGATCATATATTTGGAACTTTTTCTTGAAGTGTCAATAATGTGTAGAATTGGTGAATCTTACACGTGTGTAAAGTCATCACTTAAACACTTACAGCCTATGACGGTCTTAAACCCCATAAATGCCCAGAGTTCCATATTCTTCTTCATCTATGTTGAGATGTCAAAAAATAATATTTTTATTTATTTCACTTTTCCAAGATGTTCGGTTCTAGGCCATCTGTGTACATTAAAGCGTTCGTTTTCGATATTGGAATATTTACTCCACCGCACAGCGCGAGCGGAATACAAATGGCCGGCATCTAGGAAGCAATGTCGCCCTTCAGTATGTAAAATAGCCAATGATTGACGCATCATTTATCAAGAAGGCTTTATTCTAGTGCCACAACGCTTACAGAGGGCTGCGACAAGAAGGAGTAGCAAAAAAGAACCTTTCACCCTTCCCGTACACACTCCAAATATAGAACGGTTCACACAGTTAACCGTAGTGATGGTTTTAATTTGGGTTATAAGTAAATAGGCTTCCATTTAAACTTGGTTCAACTCATAACTAATAAATTTTACCTTAACCATACATTTAACACAGAAGTAAAACCCTTGTCCCAATGGTACATAGGGGACTGCGTCATATAAACGCTGTGTTATCTTGATCGTTTACACATGAAGGAAATGTGATCTACCCACCGCTTCGGGTACCAGTACAAGATAATATTGAATAAATATTAAAGTGAAAAAAATACTTATTTATTTGACCCCCTCTAGGAATCGAACCTGGGACATCCAGAACGGTAGCCGAGTGTGCTGACCAGTACTCTACAGAAGTAGATAAATATATTTTAGTTTTATATTCTCAAATATATTTTCGCATTTCATATATTCTAGTTTTAACTAGATTCAACTCACCATGTATTTCGCCTGCATATTAATGAGTTTAGTGAATACCATCTCAATACATTTTTTTATGTTTAAATCATTATACATCCTTTATAAAGAAATGTAAAATACTTAAGTTGGTGTAAACTTTGTCCGCTTCCATATTCTAGTTGTAAGGGCGTTTCTACCGTACTTGAATCGATTCCTAGGGGGTCAAAATAAATTAAAGTAATTTTTCACTCTAATATTTATTTAAAATTACCGTGGACCTATTTGGAGCGAATGACTGATCACCTAGCCTTTATAACATAAAAACATCGATCAAATTAATATTGCATCAATTTGATGCTGTTACCAATGCATCGTTGGGTGCGGGTAAGGGTCAGTATTCGTAGTAAACATTGATGATACGTATAAAATTATATTTATTTTTTTGTTTTTATAATTATTTTTAGCCACCATTCCTTGCCACGCATTTCAATGGCTCAATCTGGTGAAGTGAAACCTAAATAGAAAGCACACATTATAAACATGTTTAATTTCACAATGTTTTTGAAGTAATGAAAGTATTAAAAATCTGGAAGTAATAATCCAATCGAAAACATTGAAAATGTTAAGAGTCCGCAGCTATCAAGAGGCACGCTGTACGCCATAGGCAATGCTTATTATTGAGAGAGTACTGTTACGTTCAACACACAACACTTCCGTTGCGGTCAAAACAAATGTTCAAATATGAAAGTAGGATTTTTTTGTGAAATTGGTTTTCAGCAAGGTGACACTTTTTATTATTCACCTTATTTTTGTCCTTAGCAATTATTTTCAACTCTGCATACGAGATGCGACCCATCATATATTTGCGAATCTGATCTACATACTGACGAGGACTTTATGATTTTTAATGAATTAAAAAAATAATAATGTTTTACTTAGTAAATACCACTATTTATTAAAATCTACTGTGACACGTGTTTTGATGCATTCCGCATCATAACACCGTATATGAAGCTTATTCTAAATTTTAGATTTGGGCCCTTGGGACGTTGAAGGTTGAAGAGGGGGTAGTAGATGTTTCTTATTTTTATTTATTAATTTCTTTTTTTTTTCTAATCATACTACCCCCTCTTCAACCTTCAGCGTCCCAAGGACCCAACTCTAAAATTTAGAATTAGCTTTACATACGGTGTTTGAAAATGATGCGGAATGCATCGAAACACGTGTCACAGTAGAATTTTAGAAATAGTGATATTTACTAAGTAAAACATTAATTAAAAATGGATAGATTTTACCACAAAGTGACTGCCGAATCAATTAATAAAAGAATTCATTTATAGGATTTTTTATTTTTTCTTATATTTTACTCGTTTTAAATGCTTGAATGATCTGTGGACTGGCAGTTGAATCGAGGCAATGCTTCTATGTTGAATAGCTAGCTATAATTGATAATATAGTGGTGTGGATGTAAGTAATTGTTAGAGCTTAGAAGCACTAACCGTTAATGGAGAATATTCCCAAGTGGTAGTTTGAAACGTGCATCATATCAACATTAACAATGCAAAAGCTTTATTTCACTACCCTTATCCAGACCGCCAATCCTCGCCCCAACTTCTTGCATGGCCTGAGTCCTTCCCTTAGTAAGAAGGGTGTTGCTAATCCACGGACTTACACATCCCATACTGAAGGAATCCACAATGATGTGAGAGAATTTCTAACTAACTTCAGTATGTTAAATAGTCTAACTGGGTCAGATTGATAATGTGAATGATTAAAATTATATGACTTTCATTATTTATTTGGGAGTCATTTTGCGGTGATATCTATACATTTTTAATTAATTTCTCACTTTATAAATTCCACTTTTTCTTAAAATCTATTGTTGCACGTATTTTAATGAATATCGCATCATTTTCTGTTTGGAATAAATCAAAATACGTATCACAATTAATTTTTAAATACAATGGTATTTATTCAGTTAAAATTTATTTTATAGTGAAATTTTTAATGATTCATAGGGCACCGCGATGTTTCGATGCGGTGTAACCCTGATTGTAAATTCTTACGATTATTATTCTAATAATTTCATACTTAATGGTAACAGGTCACTGCATCGTATTGACGCAGTATTATTTTCATCGTTTCTTTCATGAATGCAATCAATATTGCGCTTTAAGTACCAGTTAAAGGCAATTTAAAAGTGATGTTAGAGTAATATGTACTAAAATCAATTATAACCCCTCCTTGAAATCTAACAGAGGGAAAATAAAAGTTTAATTACACCACGATAAATTAATCATTTCTGCCCCTCTAATTATTGGTCATTTTATCAAAATATGTTTGATTGGAAGTATATGACGTAAGTGAAGAAGCTCTGGATGAAGGATATAACTGCTATTCGGGTAAGGAAATGAAGGGGAATAAAAGGTAGTAAAATGAGAATAGCGACAAGTAGTTTCATTGCATACCCATTCTCAAATAGGCTTGTTAAGTTGTAAAGTGAGATAATTCGATACAGTTATATTAACCACATTATTTTTTTACTATCGCTGATTAATTATACAAAAATGCAGTTTAAATGCTTTTCTTCCATGACAATTGCCAACCTTTAGGGGCGGTACACAAACCATACTTTTTTACAATTTATTTTCATCCCCAAGCCTCAATATCATTCCAACTTTAATTTAATTTTAATTTCATAATATATTTTTATTTTAATCTCATAATTTTTAATGCAAATATTTTAATATTCAGTTCTTAATTTGTAAATAAAAAATTAATTCGCCCAAATTTATTCAGTATGAAAAAACTTTTTGTAATAATCGGTTCTAATATTTTAAATCAAATTAATACTCCTCTGATGAAATCATTAACGAAAAGTGCTTTGGTAATTTACATATTTTCACCTCTTTTGATTTATTTGTTTTCTCTCTTGATTTATTTTTTTTTCTATTTGTATTCGTCCGTATAAAATTGTGTGCAAAAAGCTTTTATTATTTTTAATTCACTCATATTTACATTTTCTTTCAATTTTTCCATTCTGTTTTCAAGGATTTGAAAAAATCCTGAAAAATATATGTTTAAAGGAATATCGTTTTTTTAAACGTCTTTAAATTTATTACTCTAATTGTTATTCTAATTGATTTTAATTTTTTTTAACCGACCATTGATTTTAAATGGAAAATAATGAAAATCGAATGCACCTTTTTTGCAATGTTTGAAATGAAAATATTATAGAAAATATTATATAATCGTTTTTGATTTTATAATTTTAATATTATTATTTAATATTTAATAAATACCAACTACCTTCAATTCACACTCTGTCTTCTTTGAGCTGAATGTTGAATATTGCTGTTAACAGATGACGCTGTTGTTGTGGTAAAAACTGATTTACAAAATTAAGTAAAAATTGTCTCTCCTAGGTAGAAAGCCTGTCGCAATCTGTTTAAAAATGTAATGTCTTGTTGAAACTTTAAAGTAATTAAAGTTGTAGAGATTTGGAATTTTCAAACTGACATTTATAGTTTTATTTTTGTAGTTGATAATTATTTTTAAAAAAACTTTATTTCCTTTCATACATCACCAAAAAATCTTCATGCTGTAATTTCTTTTAATTTTTTTTAAAAGAACAATTAATAATCGAACGTGTTTCTTGACTGTCATGAAAATTTATTCTAGACAGACTTGATTACATCAAAACAATGGATTTAAAATTCAGCAAAATAGGTACTGTATTGCAGAGTATCAAGAGACAGGGCTATCCAAACTGCTATCTGAGATAATGCGTCATAAGCGTTGTGACAATATTTTTTTCTGACTTGTCTGAAATAGTTTTTGTTAAATTGTATATCAATTATATTTCGCCTTGTTTTAAAATTAAAAAAAAAATCGTCGAACTTGTGGTGATATATGTATCACATTTTTTACTAAGGTATCCAGTTTAATTTTCCGTTGATTGAATAAATAAAAATATATTCTCCCGATTTTGTTACAGTTTATAATATGATGAAGAAAGTAGGAAAACACGTTAAGGCGTATATATCACTATTACAAATTCACAGCTATACGGAGAGTTCATAACTTACATGTCCTGTATGAATATGAATAGGTTATTGTTTGGATCAAGTTATTTGTTTACTGGAATACCTCAAATAGTTGCTGATTATTACTTTAAAAATACTGACATTTATACAGACTAGCATTCAAAATATCAGATTAGGGCAGGGGACAAACTATGGCATTAAAATCGCATGCGGCCTCTTTGCAACACTTATATGACATGTGATATTTAAAAAAATAAACTGTTATCTTCAAATATAACACTTGTCAAAAAATTCACAAAAATCAATGGATTTATTCTTGAATCAGATAAATAAATTAAGTTTTATTATTTATTGATTCGGCATTAACTTTGTGGAACGACATGATTATTTTATAAAAATTAAACATTTGAATATACCATTTTAATGAGTTTTATTTAAATACACGACTTGTTTCGAAAACGACATACGTTTTTATCTTCTGGTTCAAATTAAAACATATAAATAAAACTCATTGAAGTGGTATATTCAAGTGTTTAATTTTAATAAAACAAATTGAGTATTTAAAATTAAAAAGACTCTGCACTCCTGTGTAAGATTGATAACATATCATAAAGTAAATTAAAGTGCAATACGCTAGGGGTTATGTGGGTGTTAGGTTATAGATATTAAAACTTGGTACTAGGTGCAGAATACATAATATTTACGAGAATGATCATAAATAAAATTGGTGTTAATGTAAAATTGTTACTTTAAAAAATATATTTCATGGTATAAGATAATTTCGTTATATAAAATTAAATCTCGAAAATACAATAACATAGAACTGGTTAAAGTTTTGAGTAGATCGAACCATCAAAAGTTCATGCGGCCCTCAGTTTCGTTTAAAAGTTGGACAGCCCTGATATTGTGTACAAATTGTATGGAGAACAGACCATCTCGTATTGAAAACACTTCCGTGAACAAGTTGTAATGAATAAAGAGCCGATACTCCGGCAAATGCTGCTACAAAGGATATTGAAAACAAAGTTCCCAATGAGCATTCAAAGGCAGAATCCCAACTTATCATTATTCTGCCAACAAACGTGGTGGCTCTTTGTAGGAGTTTCTCCGTGTCCACTTGTCCCAAAGAGATTCGGTTTTTCCTTGTCAACAAAGACCGGTCGGCGGTTTTTCAGTCTTTTGGGCTTACAAAGAACAACAACTCCTAATTATTCCCCAAACATGCCGCAAGAGAGGCGCGATGGCTGCTTTTCCGAATCATAACGATAAAAATATGCGAAACGGCGTACAATAGGGCCTTTCTTTATTAAGGTGTGTTTTGTGAAAATATCGCGGAGACGTTTAAATATTTACACAAAAACCTTTGCAAAGTATAATTTTGAGAGATAACAAAATATTTGTTCAGAAATAAAGACGCTTTGAACAATTGTACCGTTTAGTGTTTTCAAAATTATTTCCCTTTTCAAGCGTATTGTTGGTTTCAAATAAAAATAATAAATCAACGTCTGGAAAAAATATTTTAATAATATGCGGAAATCTCCACAATATCGTTTTAATTTAAATACAAACACAACGACAAAATTATTTGTTTTTTTTTGCATTTTTTTTTATGAGATGAATTTTTTTTATATTCTGGAATTACTACTTTGTAACTTAAGGGATTCACAAACACAAAAAACCCAAAAAACAGTGAAACTCAGATTTGTGAACAAGGATTCGGACACGTCTCAAAAGGGTTGCCAATCAAATAATCTTGTTAAATTATCTTAGCATTATATTTACACACACACACACACGTGTGTATATATATATATATATATATATATATATATATATATATATATATATATATATATATATATATATATATATGTATATATATATATATGTATATATAAAATCAAACTGACTAAATGAAGTGATCTATAAATAACGCCAGTATTGCTTTTAATAATTCGAATTCTAGGAGAATAAATATTTGGAAACAAAAGAATGGTTATAGAAGTTCGATATTCCGCCTTTACAGAGAAAACAAAGAATTTCTTTAGTCTTTGGTTAATGTTCTGACTGAATACCAAATTTTAGATATAGCATTGTTCTAAGCGTTCATTAATCTCATTCAATGGGTGAGTCGTTGAATGAATTATAAATGTAATCTAGCGACCTTAGGAACAGATTTTTTTTTCTCACAAATAGACACAAAAATAAACTAGAAAGAAAATACACGAATAATAATAATAACAATTTCTTATAAAATATTGTTAAGAAATACAAACTAAAATTTTTAATGTCTCCTTTTTCGTCTTGTTGTATGTTTAGTACATCGGGAAGAATATTACATACATTTATTAAAGACCTCTTCTTAAACTGACTTTTTTCAACCAAAGATCGTACTGAGAACTACCATATGAAAGAACGTGTCGATTGGAGCATAAATATAACGTCTTAAATTTCGTTGTATATCATTGTTAGAGTGGCGTATGTTGCAAGCTTATATAGTGTTCACTTAAAACAGCCCATGACTGGTTGAAAGCCCTTTTAATACCTGGACATTCATTTTCTTCTTCATGTTTATTGTTTTTAAATAACAAGTTAATGCACAAACCCAGAATAGTAAAGAAAGATTTTGACACACTCAAAACATTGAGAACATATTTTAAAAATATTTAAAAAATCAATTTGATTTCCACAGTTTTGATTGTTTCAAAATATATTTTTAAAAATTGTTCGTTTTTTGAAAAATTAAATAGTTATTTATGTCAGTTGATACACGTCCGTTTCCTTCGTGTGGTAGTTAGCTTGATTGTTTATCAAGCTGGAAGTCCCGGGATCGATTTTTAATAGGGTTAAAATAAAATAACGCGAAATTTCCGCATAAAATTTATTTAATATTATTATTTTATGAATTCAACGGCCGAACTAACACTGTTTATATACAATCCTGTATTTTACGCATTACTAGTTTTGGATAAGGCTTAAAAGAAGAAGAAGAAAAACATTGTATTTATTTTTCATAAAAATCAATTATTGTTTTACTATTTTATCGCATTAATATTTATTTCATACCACTTGTACCCAAAAAATAACTTTAAAACATGCACGTATTATAACACAATCATGTATCCTAATTACACAGCAATTGTTGTATTACTTTGGAAGATAAAAGATTTGGAACAAAATAATTTTTACAGTTTATGAAAACGTGTGTTAATATATTTCCATTGCTCATATCCTTGTAGACAAATTAAATTAATAATTCAATTTGCATCCGATCAAAAATAAAACCATTTATCAAATATTAATATTATTATTCTTTCGTATTTTGTATGAATAAAGCACTGCAACAATCTAATATGATTCCTTATTCACCACATGATACTAATAAGGCAGAAGGACGAAGATAAAGCATTTTTTTATTCTCTCCACACTGTTGAGCCTCTTTATTGAATTATTCAGATTCGAGAACAAAGACGATGTCGAGAATTATATGCATAATGTCAATGCCTTTTTTGTTATATACTTAGCAATAGCATTTAATGGTACCCTAGTACTGTATCTTGTAGTCTTGCGAATATCATATTCTGACCTATTTTTCCCTCCATATATCCCGTAATTGAGATATTAGAATTCAAGTAATGTAACATCCCCATGAAACTGCCTTTCTTCGGCTTTTTGCAAACAAAGGAAACTTAACGAAATGAGCGTTTTCAAACGAGAACCTTCCTCTAATCCTTAGCTTACGAATTGGTTGTACGAAAAGCTCTTCTGAGTAAAAAATTGTCTGTCTCATTAACGAGATGGGTTTTTACAATATTATTCATCTCCGAATGGTAAGTAATTATTATTTTTTGGACGGGAGAGATTTGTTCATTGCTTATATAACATAAAATAAAATTAATAAAAAAAAATTATACATTTTTACAAAACTGTATTCAATATTTTTTATGCTTAGTCATAAAAGTTATCTCTAATAAATTTGATAAAAATATTTATATTATTTCTTTATATCTTTAGTATTTTTTTTTTGTTTTGAATAAACTTGAATTTTTATAACATTTTTCAAAACCGTAATATTTTTGTAGGCCTAAACGGTCCGTCATTAAAATGGGAATCAAGTTGTGGTTGAGTGAGCTCGAATGAAGAATCCTCGACTCAGACACTCTGCGATGTTAAATTTGGGACTGCAATCCAACTTTTAACAGTACATTTTATTTCAAATGCTTTTTTTTTTAAAGATATAAACAAAAAATATTTTCAAAAAAATGCACTTGACAAGTATAAAAATGTAGATAAGTAATTTAAATGGTAACTTAAATAATAAAATGATTCATGAAATGGAAAAATCTTAAATTCGTCTTTTATTTACAAACATTTGAACAATTAACACGGTAAGTAATAAGAAGAGGGATACATAATATTTAACGTTTTTGATTATTTTTCTTTTATTTCTCATTTGAAATTGAGAAAACTGTCTATTGAATACAGTGGAGTTTACGTGGATGCCTTTGAAGTATAAATGATGATTGCTAAACATCAATATTATGTGCGATATTTTTAACTATAAAAAAACATGTAACGTTATATGATTGCGGAGCTTCTCTGCCTCATTTACAGGCTGTTAGAACTTGCTTTGGCGGAAGTGACGCCACGCGGTGCCGTTTCCGGCGTCGGGATACCCAAGACGCCCGGAAACCGCGACTGCAAAGCAGTTCAGTCCGATTAATGCACATGCACATTGAAGGTCTTTAGAAAACGTAATTCATATATATATATATATATATATATATATATATATATATATATATATATATATATATATATATATATATATATATATATATATATATATATATATATATATATATATATATATATATATATATATATATATATATATATATATATATATACATATATAAAAAGTTTCATTTTCACTTCAATGTTACGTTTTAATAACTTTTACTCCAATCACATGGTTAAATTTATGTGCCAAATATTTATTTTTTGAGGTAAAAAAAACATTCTTTGAAAACGTATTAAAAGTATAAAAATAGAAAACTTTCTTTTATGTATCAAACGCACCAGCAATACTCATACATAAGTAGGTACATGTTAATGAATTATACGTTTATATGTTACTTTCACAATACTAGAACATATAAAACTATAATGCAATTTTCGGTTTTAAAATTAAGAAAAGGTTATTGTTTTATTTTTAAAAAAACCATGCTTAAAAAATATTTTATTTTTAAAAATAAAAGGCTTGTATGAGACCACTTTATTATTGTAAAAACAACTTATTTTGAAAACTGTAGATGTTTTCATCAAAAAGTGAGAATACAAACACACAAAGTTTGTTTTTTAACCTACTAATAAAAACATCTATAGTTCACGAAACCGGCCTTGTTTACATTAATAAACTTAAAAAATATTAAAATGCAACATTTAACTTTTGTATCCAAATCGCATTTTTATTATCCGCATGGTGAATACTTAATTAATAATAATAATAAAACCCTTATCTGCACCCCAATGGTGCATAGGGCACTGTGTCATATAAACGCAGTGTTATCTTGATCATTTACACATGAAGGAAAGGTGATCAACCCTCCGCTTCAGGTACTAGTCCATGTTCATATTGTATAATATTACAGTAAAAAAAATCACTTATATTTATTTTACCCCCCTTGCGAATCGAACCCGGGACCTCCAGAACGGTAGCCGAGCGTGCTGACCATTACACTACGGAGGCAGACATTACACTACCTAATTAATAAACAAATAAAAAAAAATAAACGCGATTACTCTAGTTTAAAATATCATAAATGAAAATAAATTTTTTAACATAAGTATGTGGTAATATAAAAATAAAATCTTTTTGGTTTCAAAAATTAATTTATACATAACTAAATTCTAATAATTCTCAAAAAAATTCATTTCTATTTATCCAATTCGAACTAATATTCCAAAAGCTAACTTAATTAACCAAACAAAAATACATAAACCGTCTACCATTTAGGAAACAATATACAGAACCTAATTTTTACAACTGTTGTTTGAAAAAAGGTACAAATTTAGTTTGGCTGCTGTAGCCGAGACCATTCCAGTTAGCAGCCACCCGCTGAAACAACCTTTCATAAATCCCGAACAACATGTTGCAATGAACCGAGCAACTAACGGTCCCGCTGAAAAACTGTTTTACTGTCAAACATAATTGGTAGAATTTCATTTAGTTCGCATGCAATCGAAATGTAAAAAATAATTATTTGTTGCAATTTTATTTTCTAGCCCAGACGTCGCTATATGCCAAAAAAAATATTTTAAAACTCATTGAATCTTTAACATAGAAATATTTCGAGTGTGTTGAAATACTTGTTCACAAATCTAGATTTTGTATCACGAGATTGATCAATATATCTAAAGCAGTATAAATGTCAATCAGGGGTAGAATTGGTAAATATTATAAGTTTGTAAAGTAATCATTTAACTGAGCCCATGAAGGTTTGAAGCCCTGTAAATGCACAGACTTTCATATTCTTCTTCATCTGTGTTGAGATGCCAAAAATTTAAACTCAAATTATGTGATGAGAATGAAACCATCTAGACTCCCTCACATTGCACTATACGGCCAACCCCAAGGTAGACGACTCCCGGGAAGACCACCAAAAATATGTTTCGACTGCTAGTAATTGATATTGCAGGAGGTTAATCTCTCTTAAAAACAAGCCACGAGGCCTACACCAAGATGATTAAGAAGAACTATTATTTACAAAAAAATATGTACAATCAATTTATATCTCACTTTTATTTCATTTTAAATGCGACTTATTCCTAAGGATAATTTTTATATTAACACAGCTATGTTTAAAATTTATAAAAATAAAAAAAAAACGCGTTTTCTCTTTTTGTCTCTTTCGAAATCGATAAAAATTAAAAACTGATTTAAGCTTCTCAAATCATGAATGATGTGATGGTCTCAAATCAATCCAATGATTTCAAATAAAAAAATATACGCAAATACGGGATGTTAAAAATGATGTATACATGTGTGTATTTATCTTTTACGACGTTGAACTCTATAGAAAGTTTAAGATAAAGTGACTGACTTCCTATGATAAATAAGTTAAACAGGACGGTAAATAAAATATTATCAAAAAACTAACGTCTAGTATGAGTTGTTTTTCTTTTGGTTACCAAGAATCACGTAATATTTATTTTAATACAAATAATGGCAGAATAAGAATACGATGTAAAGTAAGATGATTGAGTGTACCAAATAGTTCGATAAAACCCACGCCATGGTTTAATATGCGGACATTATAACGTTTTGAAACATAAAATCATTTAACCCTTGAGCCACTCGCGTGGGGTGCGTTCAAGTTATGACTGAAAATGTCGTTTACATAGTAATTTAATTTATGCGCATGTATTGAGGCTTCATTTTTCAATACTTCAGTATTTCAGGCTGTATTGGGAGAAGTTTCTTCAGTCATTACGAAAAATCACAAATGGAACCACGGCCGTGCTCCTGATGTGAAATAAAACGGCAAATGTGTGGGGGAAGATAGTGATTTCGGGGGTGGAGGAGTCGAAACTCAGAGGGGTTGGAAAAGTTCGGCTAGTACCAGAAACGTGTGGAAAAACGTTACGAGACCCGGAGTCGTAAACGGCGTCCGGAGCCTGCTTTCTTATAAACTTCTGACGATAATAAATGAACTTTGGATATTCGCAGGAATATTTTTGCAGTTGATCAAAAGTAAGTGAAAAAAAGGCACATTTAAATAGATTTTTCGTTGAGAAAATTGACCCAATATGATTTTTTAAAAACTTCGTTAGCACAAGCGTAAAGTTAAATAAAAAGTATTTAATCATAATTGTCTATAATTTTATAACTGATATACCAACCGCATTCTGGTATTGTGATTTACATTTAATATTATGACACATTTTAACATAGTTCTCATTTGATAAAAATTGCTTTACAGTCAACAAAGTTTAAACAAAAATAATTGTAATAACCCCACCCGAAGATTTACATAAATAACAATATGGAAGATTTTTTAACAAAATTATTAAATTATCAAAGTATTCAATGCTTATTTCTTATCAAATAGTTTAATCCGCGTCTTTAGTGTAACGGTTAAGCCTTTTAAGAAACCATGCTAGAGGTCTCGGGTTCAATTTTCCAGGAGAGTACTTGACTTTTTTTTTTACTGTAACGCTTATATAACATAACTCTGGACTGATTGATATCAATATATATATATATATATATATATATATATATATATATATATATATATATATATATATATATATATATATATATATATATATATATATATATATATATATATATATATATATATATATATATATTTAAATATATATATATATATACATATATATATATATATATATATATATATATATATATATATATATATATATATATATATATATATATATATATATATATATATATATATATATATATATATATATATATATGTGTTTATATATATATATATATATATATATATATATATATATATATATATATATATATATATATATATATATATACATATATATATATATATATATATATATATATATATATATATATATATATATATATATATATATATATATATATATATATATATATATATATATAAAATTTAAAAAAAAATAATATTTTGATTTTATAAAGTAATAAGATGCAATACCCTATGCTCTATGAAAGCTATCGTCTAAGCCTCGTCATAACATATTTCTATTAGAACAAAGAACAGGCAAGTATATATGTGTAATAAAATAACTAGGTACCTACCTATACATTTTATTAAGTACTTACAAATAGTACCTACACAAAACAGTTCCAGCTCAGAATAAAACAAAAGACTTCCGATAATATTATTAACTGTCAGAATCAGATAGATAGATAGATAGATATAAAAATTATTATAAAGATTAATTAAGAATAAACTTTTATTGTCGTTTCTTTAATTACAAAGCAACACATTGTTTATTTTATTATTATACACCCACTTTACATATTATTTACACTTAATTTTCAAAAGGAAAATATTACCACGTTATAAAACGACAATTTTGTTAATTGGAAATGGATTATGAAACATTAGATATATTAAAACAATTACTACAATATGTTCGGAGTGAGAGAGAAAAATTAGAAGATGATCAAAGAAAACGATTAGAAGATAATCAAAGAAGACGTGGAAATCTAAGAACTAGTGATAAAATTAAAGATAAAAGTCCATGTAAGATTTGTGAAAATTTAAATAAGGGAACTCGATATCACTCTGAAGCAACGTGCTGGTTTAAAACAAAGGAGGATGATAAGATTAATATTAAAAATGAAGATTTACAAAATACACAGAAACAGTGCTTGAAGAATGAAAATAAAAATAATGTGGAAAAAATTTCTACAAAATATAAAATAAAGTATACTCCAGGAAAGAAGAATTCCGAAGCAGATTGTATGATCAGGAATCCAGTATTAGAATCGAAGGAAAATGCAAATGAACAATTAAAAGTTGTAAATTTGGTTAAATTAGAAGATATTTTAAAAGATCAGAATAAAAATGAAGACATACAAATAACACAGAAACAGTGCTTGAAAAATAAAAATAAAAATAAAGTAGAAAAAACTTCTACGAAAGATAAAATAAAATATTCTCCAGGAAAGAAGAATTTAGAAGCAGATTGTCTAAGCAGGAATCCAGTATTAAATTCGAATGAAAATGCAGATGAACAATTAAAAGTTGTAAATTTGGTTAAATTAGAAGATACTTTAAGAGATCAGAATAAAAATGAAGGAATTCAAAAGAAAAAAACAAATGGATTAAAAAAAAACTGTGTCTTCTTTAAAAGGGTCAAGAAGAAGAAAAAAATACAAAAAAAAGAAAGAAAAAAAGAACGGAAAAAAGAAAAAAAAGAAAGAAAGAAAAAAAAAACAAGAAAGAAAAAAAAGAAAAAAAAAGAAGGAAAAAAGAAAGAAAAAAAACCTTATCACATCACTAAACTTATACCAGTCCCTTCACTACAAGAAGATGATCCGGAGGACGAGTGAAAATTTTACTATAAATTGTCATCCCCAAGGGGGGAGATGTAATAAAATAACTAGGTACCTACCTATACATTTTATTAAGTACTTACAAATAGTACCTACACAAAACAGTTCCAGCTCAGAATAAAACAAAAGACTTCCGATAATATTATTAACTGTCAGAATCAGATAGATAGATAGATAGATATAAAAATTATTATAAAGATTAATTAAGAATAAACTTTTATTGTCGTTTCTTTAATTACAAAGCAACACATTGTTTATTTTATTATTATACACCCACTTTACATATTATTTACACTTAATTTTCAAAAGGAAAATATTACCACGTTATATATGTATAGTTTTCCTTTCATTTTAAAAAGTAAATACCGCTAGAACTTATCTGTTGTGTGCAACGTTCGGGCACTGACAGAGTCAAAATAAGTACTAATGAATTTTAACCTTCAAGATACTTACATAGTTTCTTCGCAAACTCACCGATCATATCCCAAAAATACAGAAAGAACACACCGGGAGCAGTAAAACTAACGGTTTGTGTATGTTCTCCCATCCATCCCAGGGTTATACTCGTACGTATAATATTCCGCGGGTAGTTACGGGATAGTGTATGGTACAAGATGGCGCTATAGTATCGCGCTTATAGCTAGTGCTTAAAAACATTTTATGGTGTCTGGATATCTCTTATATTCAATGTATATTGTTATAAAAGATCGAAGAAAACGTTAGCTTTGAACGTGTGCGTATTAGAAAGGACAGAAAAGGTTCACGGGAATAAAATAATATGACCCATCAATAAAATGTTAAATATACTTACGATTTTTTTCACAACCTATTATAAGTAATTTAAACATATATTATGGCGATCTTTATCACCTTGAAATAAAAGGTTTAATTTCAATTAATGATGACGAATATTTTTATCATTCATATTATCCATAAAATTAAATTGTTATATATTTATATAAATTTATTAAATTGTTATATATTTATATATACATATATTTATTTACAATCTTCTTCTTTCTTTTCTTCCTATCCTTACCCTTATCCGTATCTTATGGCGACATATACTGCATCAATTTGACGCACTGTTATATTTATCGTTTATTAATATATGTACATAAAAAAAAGAATAAACAGCATAGTCTCTATTTAAGGGGCTTATCTGCAAGTAGGACAGTTATAAAGAGAAGGTAGATGTGAACAATACAGAATTATTGAAAATAAATTCATTTCGCAACTAGCGGAAATCGGACCCACAACGCTAGTTTTGAAATCGAGCATCTACCCACGGCGCCTGTCATGAATCAAAGTGATAAGTCCTGCAATAATATTAAATGTGAGAGCCCAAATAATTGAATTTTCTTTATTTCAACCCCTCTGGATTGATCCCAGGATCTCAATATGGTAGCCAAATGTGCTACCCTCCACACTATGAAAACAGACAATGTATCAAATAAAACTGTATTGTTTGTTAATTATACATGTAATTTATTTTGTAACTGATCACCAAGCGCTTTTACATCGCATCAAGTTTTTAGAATGGTAACTGGTATACAATAATTGTTGCTTATATACGGATACAAAAATTTACTTTAAAATTTAAAACAAAAAAATGTTTTAATATTATTGGTTAATAAAAAGTACTCAATATTGAATTCAAAGTTAAAAATTTTATAATACTTGTTAAAAAATAATAGTTCTCGAATTTCTTCTAAAATTAACCAAGAAATCGCTTTTACGAGTACTAGAAATTTATTAATAATCCTTTCCGGAAAATCTAGACTCTACTGTACATTTATCATCACTATTACTATACATTTCCCTAATCTGTTGTTCTCCATAAAAGGAAGCATTATTTTTTATGAAACCAATAAAAGTACATAATCCGTACAATGATGTCATTGCATTTTTATGTCTCTATAAGAATATCTATTGAATCTGTCGCCATGGTGTACGCCATTATGGCATAAAATATTCTGATTTTACGATCAATTTGCTAAGACAGATTTTTCTAAGTACTCTGGATTATGGATGTGAAAATAATATTGACAGTGAGACTTTTTTTTTTTTTGTATTCTTGTAAAACCAAATAGCCGACAAAATAACAAAAATAATAATGATTAATGCACTCAATTTTCTTAGTACTAAAATTGTAAGTATAATATTATTGTCTCATGAAAATTGACCCAATGGTGCATAGGGTACTGCATCAACTTCATTAAATATTACGTTGGTCGTTCATTCCATGAAGGCAAGGTGATTAATCTTACGCTTCATGTACTAACTCAAGGTGAAATCTATCACATATTATAGTGATAAAACACTTAAACATATTTTGACCTTCTTGAGAATTGAATCTGGGACTTTCGGATGGTATTCAATAACAAATACACTTTAAAGGTAGATGGCATATTTATATATCTTTCAAAAATCCATGATAATGGATGATCGACAATAGACATTATAAACGTTATAAAATTATCATTTAAGCCAGCCAAATGCCCGGTCGTAAGCCTTGCAATGCTCAGTGTTACATTTTGTGTCGTATAAAAACAATGCATGTATAGTTGGTTCATATAAAAGCTGAGACACTTACAATAAATAATAAATTATTCGATGAAATGTTATTAAGATCAATATTTTCTCACTTAAATGATATCTCATCAAAGTTGAAGAAGAATATGGAAGTCTGAGCATTTACGGGCCTGACGACCTTCAAAGGCTGGTTGAAGTGATCAATTTACACACGTGTAACATTCACCAATTCTACCCATTATTGACAACCACACCACTCAAATTCTTGGAAGTTCTTGAATCACTAGAACTTTACTAGAGACATCTGTTGGTGAGATGAAAAGAAGCCTTTTATTGAGCAGAAACTCTTTTATTAGTATGTGAGGTTCGAATCCTGGATTATAATCACACACATGAGAAACGCCAGAAAATACAATTTTCATTTTTATTATTTAAGCTTATTATTTGACCACATAATTTATTGTTGGGTAATATATCCAAAATAATACATTATCAAACAAAATGAGTGTTTGATAATGTCCTAAGAAGACGAAACACGTCACGTATTAAGATATACATAAATAAATGTAGAATTCAATCCAACAAAAACCTTGTTTTATTTTGGATATATTACCCAACAATTCAATATGGAATTCTACCAACTGTCTGCAGTTACAATAAATAAGATAATTTATTCACAAATTTTTAAGTTTGTCCAGTATTTGGACACACTCAAAATGTTGTGTATATTTTTATATGTAAAAAGATGTTCATAATGATACTAGACTTTACTTCCATAATTATAAATGTATAATATAACGCAATCTGTATAAGTTTATGGCAGGAGTGCAAACATTGATGGGTTTATTACTAGTTAGCTCCTTCTTCCTACCGCTCTCTTCACCCTAAGAGCAATTGCTTGTCATATCTTTTCACTTTATGGTGTTTGGCGCGTATCTTGGGCGATATATTACGAGTTCGACGTCCATTGTGCCCTAATGATCAATTGGTTCTTTCGTTATGACAAACATAATGGGGATGACGCAGTCACTGTAGCTGCCTGTGTGGGGTAGCTGTAGACTCGGAACAATTCACTGTTGGGGAAACTTTGACGTACAAACTGAAAATGAGACATATGGTGGAGCTGAACTTCTAACAAAGCAAAGCCTGGAACATTGAGCGAGACGAGTAAAAAAAGCTCACCAGCTCATACAAAAATATGGTAATTTGTGAAAACCTGCTTTATTTTTATACAAAAAGTTTTATAAATAACTCGATAAAAATATACATCTCCAAATTTTAAACATAATTTTTCTGTTTATTTAAGGTTTTCACATAAAAATGGTATATTTATTTCATGTCGAGAGTGATAATATGAATAAATTTAAACTGTGTAAAGTAAACAATAATATTCTGTCAAGATCTTTTATTGGGATTTCAACATACGACAGACGAAAAAAAATGCGAATTAATAGGGCTTAATTAATACGACTTGTCATAGGCTAGTTTAAGAAATCACTTTAAACATATGTAATATTCACCATTCAACCTTATTTGACTGGATTGACATCTACACTACTTAAATTTATATTTATGCTTCAATTGAAACCATGTATGCACTTCTTCGGCGCTATCTATGTTTGAAATATGTAAGTTTTTAATCAGAAAAAAACATCAATAAATGTATGTAAGGTTTTTACCGAATTTCTTCACCACATAATATTTTGGTTTATTAACGACTTTACAAAATAATAAGTTGTTTTTTGTATCAATAAGTTATGTATTAAATTATAATTTTTATGATGTCCTAAACGCCAAATAAATTGATTAAATTAATACAATCTGCTTCTTCTTATTCTTCTTACCCTCATCCGCACATGAAGGTAAGGTAATAAATCTTACATTTCAGATAATATAAATAAATAAAAGAGTAAAAAACCATTATATTTATTACCCCCCTGGGAATTGAACCAGGAATTTTCATCGTGGTATTGGAACACTTTAACCACTACACTTGGAGGCGGTCGATAAATTTTCTAAATAATTCATCTTATGTAGTATATATATATATATATATATATATATATATATATATATATATATATATATATATATATATATATATATATATATATATATATATATATATATATATATATATATATATATATATATATATATATATATATATATATATTTATATATATATATATATATATATATATATATATATATATATATATATATATATATATATTTATATATATATATATATATATATATATATATATGTAAATATATTTATACTATATTTAATATGCCAAACTACAAACATTTAAATTGCGGAAGTTACTACGAATTCGTGAAAAATTAATTATCAACAAAGTAGAAAAATATCTTCTTATACGAACAATTTTAAATAATGTCTAAATTATAAGTCTTAATCTTTATAATTTTAACAACTGGTTGTATCTGTGTATATCATTTTTAATTACATACATGGTACTATTTTTTATTATTGTTGATAAATACAATAATCTTCTTTTCATTTTTTAGGACTAAGGAATAAGGAAAAGGAAAAGGACTAAAAAATATTAGTGGAATAATTGAGTGGTTAATTAAGTGAAGTCAGCTATGAGAGCGGCTGTAGGCGTGGATTTATTTTTCTAGGAATAGGGAAAATATTTACATTTATAAAGTTTCCACAAAGTATGAAAAAAAAATCAAAACACGTGTATATCTCACTTACCGTGTAATCAGAGTACTTTAATCTATAGGGGAGGTATTACACATAAAAATACATAATCAAATAAATATCCCCTTACAATTACTTAGTAATAATTATGATAAGCAGATTTGTGAGACAATGTAAGTAGGTACCGGCAATATAACATGATACGGAAGTGATATTATTTGTTTACGGAACTACAATCTGCTGTATTCTGCTCAAAGGAAGTCTGCTGATGCTCGCAGTAGAGTTTGCTTTGTCGGTTGAAAGTTTATTAAAAGGAAAAGTTGTTGCACCGAAGTCAGAACAACATTTTTTACCGTTAAACAGACCAGCCATTAGTGCACTACCAGACTACAAAAACTCTTTCTTTGAGATGCACCTGGTTTTCATTATTATCTTGAAAATATATACTCATTAATCATATAAATTATAAATAACATTTTGAGTGTGTCTATATACTTGTCTCTAAATTTAGATCTCTCTTTTTAAGGAGTTATTTACATTTTTGACAAGTCAACATAAATGAAGAAGAATATGGATGTCTAGGCATTAACAAGACTTACGACCAGTAGCAGGCTGGTCGAGCGATCGCTTTTCACACGTGTAACATTCACCATTCTACCCATGACTGAAAAACACACCACTCAAATTTTGGAGGTCATGCATATATTATTTTTTTAAACTTTATAATTTCATGTTTTGAATATTGAAAGCCTTAACTTTGTGGATGATATTGATATATTATTTCGAGAAATAAAAATACTTTGTGTTCTGATCCACTCACATTTTTATTAACCAACTAGTTTCGGCAACAACCTGTTGCCCTCTTCAGGGTTTCATTTATTACTTATTATTAGAAATAATTTATAAATTCAAATAATAAAATAAATGTTGGCAAATAAACTTTTCGTGCTTTGAATTAATTTCTTGGTAATTGTATTACTTTCATCATTTTTAATTCTGGATGTACGAGAAAGCCATCTATGGTAGATGTTTGAATGGTGATATGAGGAAAGAATGCTAGGCTAAGATATGGGAAATATTGTTGATAAAATTTAGAGAGGTTTGTTGTGATGGTTTGGGTATGTGAATCAAATGAGTGAAGAAAGAATAGTAAATCAAATTTATGATGCAAATATGATCGGTAAAGAAGCAGAAAAAGAAGAAATCTTAGCTGATGAAAAGTCATGATCGAGTTTTTCAAATACTTGAAAGTATTGAAGTATTAAAGTGCTTGAAGGTCAGGAGTCGGAATAATCAGCGGATATATATACAATGTATATATATATATATATATATATATATATATATATATATATATATATATATATATATATATATATATATATATATATATATATATATATATATATATATATAAATATATATATATATATATATATATATATATATATATATATATATATATATATATATATATATATATATATATATATTTATATATATATATTTATATATGTATATATATATATATATATATATATAAATATATTTTTTTTATTATTTGGAAGGAAAAACAACAGTTACAACAGAGACATGAGACAAGGATGGGATAAAGAGAAAAGGAGATGACAGTGATAGGAAAAGAAGAAAAGGAAAAGAAAGGGAATAGAATTACCCTTTTAGGCTTATAAGATTTCGAACAATTTAGCTTTCAAGTTTGAAAGATCGGAGTAAAACATATCAAGGATATGTATGAGGAGATGCATGAATATGGAAGAAGGGGAAGATTGTTTGCAAAGACAGATTGCTGTGGCATTCTATTCTCTCTGTTTACCCTTGCGGGGAAGTGGCGTGATGGTTAGCTAGTTTGAGTTAGTTCGTATATTTTTAAATTATTGATTTATACCATCTGACGATGTCACATTGATGTCAATGTTAATGTTAGGTCAATGATGAAACGTGAATGTTTTATTTCATATAATTGTTTGAAGAAGATAGTTCGCAAAACTGATTGGTGTAGCATTCTATGCTCTCTGCTTACCCCAGCAAGGAACCAGCGTGATAATTAGTTATTTCATATATTTATATATTATTTATGTGTACTATCTGACAGTGTCACATTAACAGTCACTTTACCACATTCACAGTCAATGATGAAACTTCAATGTTTTGTTTCGTAGACTTTTTTAAAGAAGATGGTTCGCATTTTGGTGGTTTTTTGTATGAAAACAATTTTAAAAATTCACTTCAAAAAGTCTTATAAAAGTAAATGTCTCTCACGTCTCAAAGCTCAGAAAGCTCGCAGCCATCTCAGCGAGTAATGTCCTCTTAATGGAGTATCTGTCCTCTCCCATACATTAAGGACGTCTGCCCGGGTAATTAGGTTAAATAGGTCCTCTGTTCGTCTGTTCTCCGGGTGCAATCATGCGGACCATCGCAAAGTACTGATTTGTTGGACGAAACTATGAGAGATTCTAATCACTGCTCTTTGAAATAAGGTCCATTCCAGAGCTAAATAGTGATTTAATGAAGCCGTTACCGGAAGTAACGAAATATCAATGTTATGTATCATATAATTCCTTAATTATTATTATTTCAAGTCGAAATAAACGTTTTATAACGTTAAATGCGCAGTAAGGAATTGCAAAACCAAAAAATAAACAATTTAGAAAAGAAATAGAATTTCAAGGAATCAAACAGAAGAATTTCGTTGGCAAAAGATGGATAAAAGTATGCTGAATGCAGTCTAAATGCTAATATGTGAAAAAATATACATGATAGATGTTCAAATGGTGAAATATAGAATGAATGCATAGCTGAGATAAGTATTATCGATGAAATAAGGAAAGGAGTGTGGAGATGGTTTGGGAATGTGTAATGAATGAGTTAAGAAAGAACGCCGAAACAAATTTATGAAACGAATGTAGTTGAAAATAATAGAAAAGACTCAAAACAATAAACAATTTTTAAGGATGCTCTGATTTTTGCTCACAATTTCTGATTTTTTGCGATTTTTTCATTGATGAAGAAGAATATAGAAGTCTAGGAGAATGTTACACGTTTAAAACATTATCAATTAAACCAGCCAATGAAATGTCGTCATATCTGTCAATTACGAGACTTCCGTGTTTTTTTTATCAATTCTGAGATAGCAAAAAAATATCATTAAAAAAAAATAGTGGAAAAAATCCATAATTTGTAAACTAAATTTAAAAAATCTCAATACTACCGTTTTACTACCGTTTTTTTTCAAACAATATTCATATTGAAAGGATATAAATGTACACAGATGTTGAAAAGTTGACTTTTGCAGTCAGCAGTTTGTCATTTCTGTTAAAGCAAATAATTCCGTTTCCATATCTGCCAGAATGGATTATGTTTTCAATGGAAGTGATTTTTCATTAAAAAATATATTTTCCTGTTTTAAGGTATAAATCACGAGTGAAAACAAACCAGTGTTTAAATGTTAGATTTTTTCTTTTAGTTTTTCAATAATTAGGAAACATTGTGTTTTAAAAGGTTGATATTAAATTTTATTCAAATCATATTTAGAATATGAAATAGTGTGAATATTGTAGAAAAAGACACTAAGGAATTAAAAACAAAAATTAATGTCAAGCAATCATAAAGACTTATGATGAAATTCAAGTATTTACTTACTGTCGTATTTTTGTCATATTTTGATAACAGGGGTATAGTTTTTTTTTAAGAAATAATCTACGAAGACTCTTTTTTGACTCGACTGCAACTAGGTTAGAAAAAATGTAGATCTAAAAAGATGTAAGCAGAGGTAAATGTTATTTATTTATTTTTTATATATTTTTTTTCTTTCTATGTTCATTTATTTTTGTAACGCAAAATTAAATTATTGTATATATTGTTTTGAAAATAAAAGACACAGCGTAGGAAGATAAAAATTATAATAATCACTAAGAATTTGAAATTGGAAGGTATCATATCTCTACATAAGTAAACAATAACTACCTACGAAATACGATACGATTTTAATATGAAATCACTTACTTAATAATCGATTTATTATGTTCATATTTGTGTTGTTTATTTCCAACGCAATAATTTAAATTCTATAAAGTGAGTTACTGTAATTTTTGTATGCGTTTATCTTTTAAATAATTAATGGCATTTTTTGTCTGTTATTCACTTTCAATGAAATCAAACATCAAAAATATTTTAACAAAATGTACAAAGTGTAATATTTTGAAGAAAAAACTTTTTAGATATAATTTTATTTATACTGGTAATTTTGTGATAGCGAATGCAATCACTGATGTCCCATCATTGTTGTAACATATCGTTTTTTATGTTATCTCCCGTATCACAAAAATAATAAGTTGTTTCATTAAATCATTCGTGTTTGCAAGAATAATTTCATTTTTAATTTTTACGCGACTATCAAGTTTCATTGTAAATTATATATTTGTGAAAATTATACATATTTAACTATCAATGAGTTTAAAAGCCTTGAAATTTTGCCAAATTTCATCCAGCCTAACCAAAAGAATGTCACTGACAGGATGAAAAAAGGTGTTTTAATTTATTGGACTGCATAAAATGTGTCTGGATAAGGGAATAGGTGGTTCATTCATTATTTATTTCAGTTTGTTGTATATTGAAATACGCCATGCATTAAAGAATATTATATTAAAAATTTATTCTAATGAAACAAATACGAATAAAAGGAGTACATAGATATTTCCCTAAGTAAAATGTGCTTTTAAAATCAATGATTTTCATGATTTTTTTTAACATGTGACTCTTGAGGATATATTTCTCAGTATGAAATAACTAAAAATACCACATATTAGTTGCAGTCTGAACAACTTATCCCTGGTGCAATGAATTTAACATCTCAAAATGGAATCTTACATTATTGACGAATCAAAACGGACCATCGGATAAAAAGAAACGAATTAATTGAGTTGTACGCCAACTAAAGTCCTGGTTGATAATTTAAAAAAAAAAAAATTTTTTTTTTGTCAAAATCACAATTATTACAAAAAATGATTTAGGTTAAAGTTAAATAAGATTTAATTTTTTAAAACAATAGTATTTTTTAATGTTTTTTTAAAAATACTTTTTGCTTATGAGATCTCAAAATATTCGTATTGATCTAGCAAACAATTAACATTGTTATTAAAAATCATAGTATGTACTTTTTCTATCATGATTTTTTTAGTATCTCGTTTTGGGGTAAAACTTTATCGTAATTTGACTTCTGGGTATTTGGAGTAAAAGAAAGATAAAAGAAAATGCCTCTTAAGATAAATTCATAAATAACATTTAATTTTATTGTGCGTCAATAATTTTGAAATTTTTATTCTGGTCTTCCAGAGTACAGAAACTCTTCAAAATATTTTCATTTATTGAACTCCTCTATTGATATATATGTTAATTGGCGGACTTACTGACGCTTAGCAATATTTGCACCTTTAATAAACGTTACTTTCATGTTTTGCACCAATTACAAAATTAAGTTAATTAATAGACGTTACTCTCGTGTTTGAAAATTAAAATTCAAAGGTCACGGACGTAAGTAATACCAGAGAAACATAAAATTGTATCGGTTGTTCAGTACATGAGGTTTATGTGTCGCGTCACCCGAAGCCAGAACAATGTTCTGTTCGCGCCCCCGGAAAGCTTCCAAAACTTTGTCAATGTACATTACGCCATCACAATGTCGCTATGAAAATAATATTAATGCAGAAACAATGTTCGGTCACACTCGGCCGGAAAGGAACATTAATTACAATCCGCCTTCATTATGTACGCTGGTTAAATAAAAGCATATTATGACGTCAATTTGCGCGTAGAAGAAACGGGTTGGATATGAAAGATGAACAGCGGTGTAGTTATGAACTATCAAGACTCCACGAATTCTCCACCGACAAGACAAAATACTGCAAAAAAAATTAATTACATGTATAAATTTTGAAATTATGACGTATTTATATGTATACGAATAATGATTAAAGAAAACACTTCGTTTATTACCACTTGAGTTTTATTATAGACTACATGTTTCAGAAGTTAAACTTCCATCATTCAGGTCTGTATAATAACTATTATACAGACCTGAATGATGGAAGTTTAACTTCTGAAACATGTAGTCTATAATAAAACTCAAGTGGTAATAAACGAAGTGTTTTCTTTAATCATTGTAATATGTCTTACCACAAAGTTAATGCCGAAACCATAAATGTATACGAATATATACAGTTATCAAATAAATATTTCAATAAACATGTTTTAAACATAGATTACGCAGCATCTTTTGCGTACTCAATGTTGACAAAATTCTGGAAGGAGCAGATGATGCTTCCCGATAAATACTTTCGAAGGAACAATGCAAGATGCAACCTTGTTAGACCTTGTTAGAGACTCGAAATATATGGCATTCATTCAGTAATTTTTTAATTGGAATTTATAGATTTCAGCGATTCCACCCGATTGTAAAAAAAAGTTCATACAATTTTTTGCGTTTTTCTTTGAGTATTTCTATCTATTAGTCATCGATTTGTGGTCTGGGTCGGTTTGTGGTTCAGTAGTTAGTGTCACAGACTCAAAGAGAGAATTCATGAGTTAAACTCACTCCACTATAATCAAATCCTTTTTTTTAAATACTTTTTTTAAATATTTTTTTAAATACCACAAAAAATATGAAAGTAAAAAATTCTAGTATATAATAGAAACACAAATATTTCCCTAAAATTTAAAAAGGTGTGTATGTGTCATATTTTTTTTATTTTTAAAACAAAATATCCAATGTGTTTAAAACCTGTGCCTGATTATACAATAAATTACAATGTACATTTTTTTATGAGGTTATTATAATTTAAAGGTAAAAAATAAGTGGAAAACGAGATAAGAAGTTAAAAAATGGTGAAAAACTTATGAAAATGTGTAAAATAAGAACTGTGAACTAAAAATCATTTTGCAAGTAAAAATTAGTGATCTATCCCCTTTCATAGTATTATAGTTAGAACATATAGATAATATGCTAGGTCTTGGGTTCCATTTCCAGGGAGTCAAAATAAGTGAAGGTTTTTTTTAATTAACTTTTTATAAATATCTTTTTTATTTAATTTCAATCAGGATTGATACCTGAAGCGTAGGACTGCTCACCTTACCTTAATATACAAAAAAATATCAAACTTACATTGCACCAATGTGATGCAGTACCTTTTGCAGCTTTGGGTGGGGATGACGGGCAGTATTAGTTGTTATACTGAACGTCATCAAAAAATAATTTCAATATTAAAAAAATCAAATGTTGAGTATTTTGAGGCATCAAATACAGTATAAACCCATGTTATTAGAATATATATGAGGGTGTATATATAATTTTTTATCTTCTTTAAATACAGTATAAACCCATATTATTAGAATCTATATAATGGTTTATGTATAATTTTTTTCCTCTTTAATATAGGATACCAAATTTTCTGCCAATATCCTCCTCATATGCGAACTAGAAAAAAATCTAAGGCTGTTTTGTTTCAGGAGTCTTTAGCGTAAAACGATTTTTCAAAAAAATTCAGTTACTTTCCATAACAAGGGTGTTAAAACTGGGGCCGAATACGTGTGGTCACGTTCTCGTCACGTGACTTGGAATGTTTCTTTTATACAAAAAAAATGGAGTCATGTCACATTACTCGGAGCGTTCACATGGAAAATTAAAAATGCCGACGTAAAATTCTTTTTTTCTGAAACGAAATATAACAAGGAGAAAAGATTTCGTCTCAGTAAAGATTTAGACCTGAAAAGTAACTTGTTTTATCAAAAAGAGTATGTGTTTGTATGGTGAAAATATCTTAACAAGTCATATCTTCATTAATTGATTCGGCAGTTACTTTGAGATAAATTTCATCCATTTTCAATTTAAGTCAATGCCACTATTATGAAAAAGTGGTATTTAAGTAAAACTTGAATAAAAAACGCATAATCTTCACTGAAAAACGAAAAATTAAATATTTGATGATTTTAAATGTCTCAAAATATGTAACCGTATTGAAAACATAACAGACACGTGAAATAATTGCTATTTACAACATTGAACTCTACGATTTTCTAGTACAATAAGTAAAATAATATAAGTGATACGTAGTATATTCTGTGCACTTAAAGAAATTACCTGTGCATGTCGTTAAAGAAATAAGAAAAATATGGATGGTTTCAGAATAAAATCATTAAAATATTGTCCATTTACGGCGGAAGTCTGTGAAAATTGCAACCGATACCATGAATGGGAGAGAGATGCATGTATGTGGGCGGAGCTTATTGGAAGGGGTTGGAAGCATTTTCTTTCTTGAGCAATCAAGACAAGAACAGCAAATTTTGTAGTTATTCGTAAAAATGTTTTATCGTAATTTTTAAACGAATAAATCAATTATAAATAAATAGTTATAAAAACACTTCTTCTATACGCAACTGATATCTCAGATATTCAAAGATATTTTCTAAAGTAGCCCTTAAAGTTATGTCTTGAAATTCAAAGAGTAAAGTTTTGAGGATGCTTTTCATCAAAGGGATGTTTTTATTGAAGATAATATTATAAATGTCGTCGGTGGCGGATTGATCTTTTTACATCCGGTGAATATTACCAGCTTACTGTCTGGAACCTTGACGGATATCTAAAGAATCACAAACGACGCTTCAGCAGTTAGTATTTCCGCACTCTCTGAAGGGGAAGGTCGCGTGTTGAAATGTCTGAAAAACAATCCGTGCGAGCTTTTTTAACAAAGTTTGAAAACTTTTTCGCCATCGAGTACATTAAGAAATTTGCTCGTTAAGATGTTCACAAACAACACGCTGGGAATTATGAGTAAGAATCATTTGTAGTAAAAATCGAATTGCAATTTTTTATTTAACTCTTACAATCAAAAGTTAATGTATGTATTTTTTAAATATTTTTAATACAAACAATTATTTCTTAAAGTAGTTTTATCATGGTATGAAAGACAAAAAGAAGATTTAAGAAACATTTTTTTTTAAATAAATATATTAAAAATTGTACTTACCAAAGAGCACAGAATACTTTTTTACACAATTACGCAATGCGGGTGCATCAATGCTTATAAATTATTTAAAAATATGAATTATTCATATTAAATAAAAGTACCATTACATATAATAAATAAAAATAGAGCAAAGTTTTTTTTTTGAGTAACAATCGTTTCTACTTTTCCCCACAATACAATTTAAATGTCTAACAACTACTTTTTTACCAAAGGCTCTTGTTTTCAACCAGCTTTTTGATAATATCACTAACCATATTGTTAACCTTTGCATACTACGTTGTATAAAAATAGTTTTTCATTTATTGTTTCGGCATTAACTTTGTGGTAAGACATGTTGCAATGATTTAAAGAAAACACTGAATGATGGAAGTTTAACTTCCGAAACTAGTAGTCTTTAGTAAAACTCAAGTGGTAAAAAACAAGTGTTTTCTTTAATCATTGTAAAAAAGTTTTTATCATTTTTCAATTAAGTATAGTTCTGAAGTAAAATTAAAAAAAAGTACACGTCTTTTTACAACACTTACCATAATGTGCTCGTAAAAAGAGGTTCACTTTTTTTGTAAAATAAACTTACTAATTACCCATCAAGCTGCTTCTTTCAAGGAATAGGTAGAGAGAATAGAATGCCTCACTACTCCGTCTTTGCAAACATTCCTCGCCTCTTGCACATAAATGCATGCTATTATAAAATATATACCCAGGGATTTATCAGACTCCTGACCTGGTTATTTTAAGTATTTGAAATACTTAACGGTGCCAACAAAATAAAACGTGTTTTTGTACTTTTATTTGTACTTGATGATATATTTTTTTAACCCTTTTTGATCACTTATTTGTTCCGCGTGTACAAGCCATCTCAACACACTTTTTTTTTTAATTTTATCGAAATGCTGTTTCAGTATTACGTTCCTTCTTAATGTCACCATTTGAACATTTATCAAACATAGATTTGCAACACGTTGAGTGAAATTAGTAAACTTATATTATTATTTTGACAACTCCATACTTATACCTCCATACCATAAGGTTGGTACAAAGACTTTATGGTGCACTTCTATTTTAACACAAATTTAATAAAAAAACTCAAATAAACTCCTGAAATATGTCATAATACATTCACAAAAAACATTGTTTCACTCAGACGTTTGAGACATTTTTTTTTGGTCCATTATTTAATTTCCATTCGACTCGTAAAACAATAAAGCGATTATGAAATACGCTTTAATTAACATCAGTATTCAACCAGATTAACTCAATGAATAAGATGTCTCAATTATCAAAGTTGGAATACGAATTCTGAAACTTGATTATCTCAGTATCAATACAATAGTAACTGAATTATAATAACTTTGCTATTAGGGAGTTTCAATACTACGAGATAAGGGACCATCGTCGTTAGACATTCATCTCATTGTCACACCAATTTATACAAGACGCCATTAGTCAGTTGGGTACAGGGTGCCAGAGGGCTCGAAGCTACTGCGAATCTCAAACAAATCAAGAGGCTAACGCATTTCAGCTCTGTCAACAGGATCAAATGTTAAACCTTTATTATTTAACCATTGCACAACCATCAAATTATTGTTCCATTTATTTGTGTACATATATTTATATATATATATATATATATATATATATATATATATATATATATATATATATATATATATATATATATATATATATATATATATATATATATATATATATATATATATATATATATATATATATATATATATATATATATATATATATATATATATATATATATATATATATATATATATATATATATATATATATATATATATATATATATATATATATATATATATATATATATATATATATATATATATATATATATATATATATATATATATATATATATATATATGTATACATACATATGGCACATTTAGCATAACCCCATTGAAATGAAAAGAAAAGGAAAGGTTTCTTCTTTTGATCTTTTGAGTTTTATTAATTTATCAGTTTTCTATTGCGCAGACTTTTACTGTAATTTTATTTACTTTTAATGTATCGGAGGGCATGTATGACTAGATACATCTAGCTCACTCCTTGCACTCCTTGCCTCCTTCACATCATCCATACAGGATGATGTGAAGGAGGCAAGGAGTGTATGTCAAGACAGAAGAGTGTGGCGTTCCATCTTTTCTGCCTCCCTATGCAGGGAAACGGTTTGATGGTAGTAGTAGTAGTAGTAGTAGTTTTCTATTTTTTCTTTTTTTTAATTACCATAATCTTTAAGTGAAAACATAATAAGTTGAGAATTTTAATTGAATTGGTATCAACTTGTATTTTTTTACGATTTACGGTTAAGTCATACAAAGTACATTTTTCCTCGATTCGCTAATAATAAAGATGGCACTGAAATACCAGCACCGCTGTCGTCAATCAAATAATTACAAAGATATATTATAAAACAAATTAAAGCATTTCAAATCATGTGATTGGACGTTCAGAACAAAAGAAAAGGTTTCCTCAGTTATATTTATTTATGTATGTGCGATTTTTCTAATATTTTCTTGGAAATTGTGAAGCATCCCTCATGTTATGAAAATATAAAAAAAATCCAATTAAAAATCAGGTCTACAATATCTTTTCAACATTTGTAGCACTCAATAATAGGTCAGTTTGTCCTATTTTTTTTTACCAATCAATGTTTACGGCTTATTTAAATTAAATTAATTTAAAAATCGATCAATGGCTTATTTCATCGATCAAGTAAAAACATTGTTATTTTTTTCATTCATTTATAAAATTATTTGTACTACGAGTAAGTAAAGTCGGATTAGATTAGGACCTAACCTAACGTTCAGGTGATACCAAATGTTACATTCTTCTTCGGCGTTGTTAACAACCACATTGTTGATTATCCTCTCTTCTTGTCCTCAAAACATTATGTTTAGCAGCCCTCCACCCAACATACCAGAACCCGTCTTGCTCCGACCACTGTTGAACTTTTGGCAGCCTTTATTAGGTCATTCCGTCTAGTGGAGATATTTTTTTCTTCTAATCACTATGAATCCTTCTATAACTATTATCTCTTCAATTAAGTAGTTTTTTTTTCTTTCAATGTTTATGAAAAAAAATAGAATTCGTCTCAAACGGACGGAAGATAATTTAAAAAAGTGTTCCTGTATGAAACATTGATAATCTAGGCTGCATTACTATTTTCGGGAATTTATTAAGTATTATTATTTTTCTACTTTATTCACTGTTATCTTGGTGGTTAATTAGATGAATGTAATCGGCTGTCCAAACTCAAAACACAGTATGGGACATTTTTTATAGTAGGTTTTTTTTTGCATTTTTGGACTAAGTAGATTCTACTTAGTCCAAAAATGCAAAAAAAAACATACTACAAAAAATGTCCTTTACTGTTTTTTAAGTTTGGACAGCTGTAATGTGATCGATCCTTTTGTTTGAGTACTTTCCTGCCAAGTCAATATTTTAAAAAAATTACAGTTACAATCACTTATTAATTTTGAACTTCCTGATAATCGAACCCGGGACCTCCAAATGTGTAACCACTATAATTTTAAAAAAAAACATCGACATTGCTTATGATTATTATTCTTTTAATTCAACACTTGAATATACCACTTTAACGAGTTTTATTTATATGTACGACTAGTTTCGAAAATTTACAGATGTTTTTATCTTCTGATACAAATTAAAAACTAACGAACAAAAAATATATTTAGGGGTATATATAGGTTAATAAATATAGGGAAAGAAGGGGTGGATTAAAATCCGATAAAACGTTAACTAATAATAAACTGTTTCAAAATACGTCACCATTTTTATCAATGTTTCCTTTTACAAAAAATATTGTTCCTTCCCTATATTTATTAACCTATATATACCCCTAAATATATTTTTTGTTCGTTAGTTTTAACTTGCACCGAAAGATGAAAACATCTGTTTTCAAAACTTGTCTATATAAATAAAACTCATTAAAGTGGTATATTCAAGTATTTAATTTTAAAAAAATAATCATCATGTCATTCCACAAAGTAAATGCCGAATCAATAAATAATAATAATGCTAAAGTTAACTTTTTAAAATTTTATTGGTACTTTTTTGGTTGTTTGACCAATAATACTGGGATCTTCTACACTCCATATATACTCGTACACTGTCTAAAATAAATAAAATATTAAAATGTATACGATCATGTTAGCGTCATCCTTAATTACAATTAGTATGACATCTCAATACACAAACACATTTCAAAGAGGCTTTTTGATTGTCACAAATAAATAATAAATTCCAATTTAAAAAGGTTTACTCTTTGTCGTTTGTATAACGATTGACCTGTATAATGTACTAACCGACCCCTATTAAATTACTCTGGGAGGACAATGTTTGACTAATGCAAGATTTCTCAGCTTCAAAGAGATCCAACATTAAGGTCCAGGTTATACAACCTTTTTCAATTATGCCCTGGATTTAATTGCATGTTAATTAAGCAAGCTTTTGATAATGAGAAGAGAGAATGAAAATACTTCGGGGATGTTTAATAATTGAGCGGTGTAAATTTGCCTTGGGAAATCCGTCAATCAAGTATTTTTCCAACCTTCCTTGAAGTAGAAAAGTGTAATTAATCTTGTAAGCTGAGTACTTAAAATTCGTTTCTTTTTTTAAATCTCATTATGCTGAAATCGAAGTGTTGTTATGTTTTGTGTTTGTTGATTTTTTAAAAATATTTTAACACAGATGTTTTAGAAACACTTTTTTGAATATTAATACTATGTCAAGTATTTTTTTACTTGGTCGAGTAGTAAAATAATTATCTTTATTGAATGTTATGTTCAAATGTGCTAGCCTAATAAGGTACAGTTTATAAAATTTAATGAAAAATTAAAATAAACATATGATAGTTCCCCAACAAACGTATTTAATTAATTTCTGATCCTGATACTAACCTTAGACTTATACCAAATAGAACACATACCAAACGAATTTATCCCATCTGAAAAATGAAATCTCGAAAAATGTACCGTCTGACTAACGTGAGTCGTATTCTAAACAAAAGCCTTAGCTTGCCAGCATACTGCCTTTTTCCATCTTTGATTTTCATTTTCGGAATCCCAAATGCGTGAAATCCATTTGAAAACTATCAATCACGTTTACGATGATTTTTTTTCCAACACAACATATATATTTGGAAGTTTTGTATTAGCTTTAAAGATTTAAAATTCTAAAATCTGAAAACAAAAACAAAATACACGCGGACGTCGCACAGTGTGAGAATCAGCTAATCTAGCTGTACTAAATTAATAACTCCCTAACCTTAGTTATGTATACTATGTGTGATACGTCATTTTAAAGGTAATGAAACCAGGAATAGAGATTAGAAATAGTTTTATTAGAATGTGTAAGTACACGGTAAAAGTATGTCATTCAAAGGTCGAGATATTATTCGATGAACCTTCCATTGTACATAATCGTTTTAAAAATAAATTATGGTTTCACTTAATAAAATAATACATTAAATATCTCACGTTTTTAATATTGGTAATAGAAAACAGAAATACAATAAAAGCTCTAACAAAAAAAAAGCCAAAAAATTTGAACTCAAATAGGATATATTTAAAAAAATGTTTATAAATCACTGTGATTCAGTCACTTTTGCTATTTTCACTATCAGATGAACCCGAATATGGTACTTCGGGAGTTTTTAATTAACGTAGAAAATCAGAAGATAATTTACAGCTTTTTTGTGAAAGATTCCTCAAACTTGTTACGAAAGGGTCAGAAGATATAAAAAGGATGTGCAGCAAATCTCTTTTTGTATCAATTCTTGATATTTTACTCGTATTGTCCCTTCTAAATCTTTTAATATCTTTATGTCTAGCTTCTTGTGCTTCTTCCGAAAGTTTACCGATAGGTAGAATACAAGAGTCTATAATTTCTTTACCGTGTACTAAAATTTTATGGACACTTGCAGGCATGTAAAACCAAGAATAATGTTTTTAAAAAATTAGTCTTGTCTCTCACGCAAACTTATCAAAAGCATTAATATTTATGTCATATCCACAAGATAAAACCTCTAAAACAGTTTTAAATCATTGGATCAATTCTTCATTTAACCCTGTAATAGCTGCTGTTTTTGAGGAATTTTTAGAAATTTACTTGCAGTATTGCCGTCATTTGTATTGCCAGTACCATGTTTAGGTATGTCCACTAAAACACCCATTTCTTCCCTGAATTTTTCTTGTAAAACCATTTTTCTTAATTGAAGGTTTTCTTCATCACTCTTATCTCTAATTTGCCATTTTTAAATATTCAAACGATATGCAATATGCAGGAGACATGCGAAAAATCGAATCCACGCATGGAGGAGAGATATTCCAAATGAATACATATTTTGATCTGGAATTTTGGTGATAAAATTGTCATTGTTCATCTCTCGAGGAGTTGCACCACAAATATAGCATTTGTTTGAAGATTTTTATGATGAAAGAGTGCTACAAATTGGTCCATCTACCATCGTAAATAACATTTTGTGATTTTCATTCACCTTAATTTCAGTTGAATTTTTTTACCCTCTCACATGTTTCTTCGAAATTTTTCAGTGGCCGTCCAATCCTAGTGCGAGTGTTATGATACGGTTGACAAACAGACGGCATAGTACTAAGAATATGCTTTGGCAAAGTAACTGATACATTGAGCCGTTTAGAATTGTATTTCAAGAATGTACTCATATTTCTCTTACTTTTTTGCCAACGAACATAAAATTTGCAACATAAAGCACTCACAAAATTATTTAAATATATTTAGGTAGTTTTATTGCACAAAGAAAAACCAAAGAAGTTCATTATGTAAGTGGAAATATTTTCTTTTCGCGATGCTACATCGATATCACGCCAAAGCTTAAACAATTCACTCCGAATAAAAGTTCGCCCGCTCACTGAAAAAAGGGAAAAAAATTAAGGTTTGCACCTTTTGGCAGAAAAAATCTACGGGCCTAAATAGATAAAGAATGAAAATATAATATAGTGGTACTTTTAGAGTGGTGTTCGAAGAAGTTTTTTTCTAAAGTCTATTCAATTTGACAAAAGTTTCTAAAAAAAAAATTGATTTTGTAATTTTGTTATAATTTTATTTAAAATGGATCGATTATATATTTGACATTTTGTAATAAAAATAATAATAAGTATACCTTGTTTTGTAGACTCCATGACAGTTTTCGTAAAAATAATCACCACAGCGCATAAAACAATCATCCGAACGCACTAATAAAATTTGACTGATAACTGAAAACTCACAGTACTTCCGCCATAACATAGTTTACGACGCTGCCAAACTAACACAGAGATTTTTACAAATCAAAATTTTTAAGTTTTATATAGATCAACCTTTCAAAATCATATTAGACATACAATTAATACTAAATGAAGATATTCATTTTAGGACTTTAGTACAGCTAGATTGGCTGATTCTCACACTGTGCGTCGACTGCCTCATACCAAACAAAATTACTATCAGCCAAACAGGAGAAGTAATAATTTAATCCGGAGCAAACTTTTACCAAGCTAGATTTGTATTCATTTTATTGAAAAAAAAAAACAATACTTAACAAATAACGGATTAGTATAATATTTTCAACAATAACCTTTTGACGAGTAAATTTATTTTAAACTTACTCAGCAAAACGATTAATGAAACTTGGTATTTTGAATTTTGTAACATTAATTAATTATTATTTTGGGTCAGTAAATAATGTTTAACATTCAAAACCAAACTCATGTATCATTTCGGTTTTACCTAAGAATTAAAACATTTTGTATATAAAATTATCTTCCTCACGACAAGTTAATTAACCTTTATATCGACAAGATATTTTACCTAAAATACATTTCTTACTAATAGGCTAACATAATCAAACACACACACACACACACACACGTTCACACAGCACTGAAATAAACCCCTACAACTATCACAGAAACTTTGACAGAAAGTATAATACACGGATTTATCCTAAAAACATGTATTGAAGACATTATTTCATGTGATTTATACTTTTATTTTTTCTCTAGATTTTCGAACGAATCGATGTCGAGGATGAAATATTTTGCTGTCTCTCTCTTAACATGAGACAGATGCATGGTGCAAGAATATTAGCCCTCTGGCTCATCAGCCTTTTATCAAAAAGTAAGTAATCACATTTTGATAAAATAAAATAAAAATATCTCTTTACTTTTATTTTCTTATTACAACATTATTTTTAAGCATTAATGATTATCGATTATCATATCTTATTATCACCGTATTTTTAAACTTTTGGTTTATTCATCAAAAAAACGTGCCATTTAAGTAAAAATGTGTTTTTTATAATAATAAAAAAAAAAAATTATTATTGTATATTATAATGTATTTATAAGTCCTAACCATTACGTATTTTTACTACCATTTTATTAATTTTTTTATTTTTATACGTTTATTTATCACTTTTTACCTGTAAATGCTCTATGGAAGTACATATGATAGCTAATGAATCAAAATAAATTAAAAAATTAAAATGTAATATTTTACTAAGCATCTGTTTTTAATAGTTGAAGCTTTTACACCGGACTTTGGGGAACCAATAGTGAACCTAACTATAGCACGGGGTAGAGATGCAACCTTCAAATGCATTGTCAACCATTTGGGTGGATACAGGGTAAGAAACATTCAATTTATAACACAAAAACAAGTATAACTTTGTTATCACTTTTTTTTATATACTTTGAATATATATTTTGTAATATACTTAAGCATATTTAGAATATTTAAGCAAATACTAAAATACTGACTTATACAGCATGAAAATAAATACACATTTGATATAACAATTACACTCTTGCATTTTTTTTACAGTTAAGATGATTTGCATTAAAATTATTATATTCTCTTCCTTTCAAAAAGATTACTGAAAATAAGGGTTTTTAACTGATGATTTTTATAATGGTAATAGTGTAATGATAAAGGTTTTTGATTAGCGTGCTGAATATTAACAGCAATAGTTTTTTTGGATATCACCCGCTACCTGAATTGCATGACTGATCACCTTGATATCAATGATCGGGTTTATTTAATGCCCTACGCATTTAGGTTTGGTCAAAAGAAGAAAAATAGGTTTTAATTGTACAATATATATAAAATAGTATGCCATCGTACAACTGATCATAAAAGGGAAGGTTGAGGATCGCAGAGGGGTTAGAAGAAGGCAGCTTTCATGGTTTCGGATCATTCGAGGGTGGACCGGGATGAGAGATGTGGAGGAGCTGTTTCATGCTGCCCAGGACAAACTAGGTTTCTTCTAAGTGATCGTCAATGTCCAAGGGACCCGGACAAAAAAATAAACATAACAATTAGATATACATTTTTTTAAAGGAATAATTATTAAAATTAAAATAATGAAATTCTTACTAGGTGGGGTGGGTAAAAGCCGATACAAAGGCCATTCAGGCCATTCATGATCACGTGATCACACACAATCCACGTGTATCCGTGTCCCACAGCGATCACACCACGTGGAACCTTCACATCAAGGCCGTCACTGAGGAGGACCAGGGACAGTACATGTGCCAGATAAATACGGATCCAATGAAAAGCCAGGTGAGTATTTTTTTTAAATATATTTATATTTATTTAACAACAAAAGATGTTCTGACCATAGCTTTTTACTGATAAAATATGTTCAAATGGTAAGTATGGAAGGAAAAGTGATAAAAGATAAGGCTACATTTAAACACTTTTTTGAAAATTTATACAGGTATGCGATAAAATACAATAAATTTTATTAACATGACGTAATTTTTAACTTCAATTTATTTCTGCTTAATAATATATATGAGTTATATTTTTTTATGATATTGTATTTCATGTAACTCTGATCGTAATAATATATATAAATTATTATGATACGTACACAAAATCATAAGTAACTTGAAAAATAATTCCTCCTATTCATTAAACTGCACATCAGTGATGGGTTGACGATTCAAATATTAAGGCTGTAATTTCCTTACAATTTTGATACTGAAATAGTCCTGTAATCTTCCTTTCCAGGTTTAATTATGTTGAACACAACAACCTTTCTACAAACGGTATTCGTTTGCGCAAGGGTTGTTATTAGCTACAGTTACCCTAAAATCTAGAAAAGTACATCATTATTTGCAGCTCTTTTTCTCTTTAATACATTTTTGTTGTGTCTCCTTTCTCTAGTCTGCTATCACAAATTTTACGGTGTAAATTGTAAGTGTACAAAATGCCGATCATTCATTTTAGTGAAATGCTTTTCTTGTTCGAGTGAGGGAAGATCCGAGTTTGTAAATAAAATTTAAACCAAATAATTTTATTTGCAATCCGGATAGGGTGGGTTTTGGTACATACCATATAATTAATTTTCCACATTTTTTTACGTCAAATTAAAAATTACTCCATATACATAGTTGATGATGTTATTTTAAAAAGGGATTTTTATAGGTATTCTATGTAAACATAAGCATAGGTTTTTCTTTATAAATTCACAGTTAACGCAAAATGATGAAAAAAAAATCACCAAAAACTAAGCATAAAAAAGATTATCTTTGTTTCGTACAAAAAATATCTTGAACAAACTGATATTTACTTTGAAACACAATATACGTTAAACATTTTAACCACTTTATAAAACAAAATAAGAAAATTAAAGATTTATTTTTCTCTCTGCATGACTATAGAAATTTTTACTTAAATATGTTTTGAATAGCTAAATAAGAAAATGCACAATTCAACACATTCATAAATAACCATTACAACCCTTCAATACATATTTCATAAAACATTTACCCTTTGCTCAGAAACGGAAATTTACTAAAAGCAACGGTTAAAAATAGAAATTCTGGTATCATTTTCCATCTAGGAGAAAATAAATTCATTACGCCCATCAGCGACGAGTATCTTCTCTAATTAATAAGAAATTCGATTACTTACAGGATACATTAAAATCAACCAATAATGTGAAAATATGAACTGGCATTTTTATTTACTTTTATTTAAGTTACAAAAAAAATATTATTCGATGGCGAATCGTTCAAATAATGACTTACATTATTTTGTCTGGAGGAAATGTCGTTAGACATGTACAGCTTTCGAAAATATTAAAGCAATGTATAGAAGTGGTATAGGAGTATCATACTCAGAAAATGTCAATGGTCTTGAAAATGTACGGAAATTATTTTATTTAATAACTAGAATTATAAAAACATTAATCAAAGAATATTTTTTGTTTATTTTTCAATCACAGATGAAAAATACTCATCATATATTATCTAAGTAATGAAAAATATATGTAGTAAAACATTGAAGTTTCACAATTGACCATATTTGATTGCGACGCTATCAGACGGTACAGTCTGTTCACAGTTATTTTACCGCTAGATTTTTACTATTTTTTTTTAATTATTTATACTGCCTCCGTAGTGTAATGGTCAGCACGCTCGGCTACCATTCTGGAGGTCCCGGGTTCGATTCCCAGGGGGGTTAAAATAAATATTTGTGATTTTTTCACTGTAATATTTATTCAATATTACCCTGGACTGGTTCCTGAAGCGGAGGGCTGATCACCTTTCCTTCATCTGTAAACGATCAAGATAACACTGCGTTATATGACGCAGTGCCCTATGCACCATCGGGGTGCGGATAAGGGTTTTATTATTATTATTATTATTTATACTGCCAAATAAATTATTTAAAAAAGGTTCAAAGTTATTTTACTTCTAGTTTTTTTTATTATTTGAACCGCCAAATAAATAATTTTAAAAAAGGGAAAATAACTATGAACAGACATGTACACAAAAATTACATAAAAATTAACTTACTTACTAAAACTAAAAAAGTTTACAACAAATATAAGTATTTAATTATAAAAATTAAATAAAACTAACAAACGTTACGTAACAAACACTTTGCAAACAATCTTTCCTCTTCCACATTAATGCATCTCTGCATACATACCCGTCGATAATTCCGACTACTTACATGACTCTTTCAAGCCTTGAAATACTCGATCATGCAAAGTTTTCCTCGGCCTTTCTATTAAAAATATACTACTTTGGAAAATATAAAATAGAAAATGTCTACCGATTTCAAAACTAACCGCTTCTTTATTTTTATTAATCAGTCATGTAAAATAGGCGGCTACCTTCGAAACCGGTAGACGTTATAATTAAGTTACGATAAAATATTTATAGTATTTTAAAACAAAGCTATATTTTAATTATAAAATGGAAAATCACGAAGTTATTAATAATAATAATAGAAAAAACCCTTATCCGCACCCCAATGGTGCATAGGGCACTGCGTCATATAAACGCAGTGTTATCTTGATCGTTTACGCATGAAGGAAAGGTGATCAGCCCTCCGCTTCAGGTACCAGTCTAGGGTAATATTGAATAAATATAACAGTGGAAAAATCACTTATGTTTAAGTAGTAAATTATTACTTCAAATATAAATTATATTTATTAAATTGTTTAGCTGGGCGCTCTAGAAGTGGTCGTGCCCCCAGACATCATAGAACAAGAGACGTCCGGCGATATCATGGTACCGGAAGGGGGCTCCGCCCGAGCGTCGTGTCGGGTGCGGGGCTCCCCGACCCCCCACGTGGTCTGGAGAAGGGAAGATGGAAAGGACATAATACTGCGAGACCAATTAGGCACAAAATCGAAAGGTTAAACAAAACTTGTATTTAAAGCTTTTGACTTTAAAAATTATAACTGAAACATTCAATTACTCATCATAAAATGTGATTTACATTCATACGATTTTCTTTTCGGCGCACAAATCATCAAAAAATTACTTCAAACTCATTTTAAAGTCAAAGACTTTATAAACACACATATTTTAGTAAAATTTTAAAGTTTATTCTAAATTATATTTGTATTTATATTTAAAATAATATGACTATAACTTATCGTCTATACACCTACTGAAAAAATCGGAAATGACTTTTTCCGACCCTTGTCTGCACCCAGTGGTACAAAAGAAACTGCATTCAATCTTTGCAATATTGAGTTGATCGTTTATTATGTAATAAACAATCAAGGCTCAACTAATCAATGCTTCACTTAGGGTACCAGTCCAAGGTAATATAAGATAAATATTAATTTTGACTCTACTGAAAATCTAACTAAGGTTCTTCAATGTTACCAAAAGCACTACACTTTATAGATGGACAACACGACAGTTGTTTGTATATTTTATTTCGCTATTTGACAAAAATATTAATATCTACGATATTTCAACCATTTCTCTTAATTAATTTTCTTTTAATGCACATAAATACATCTAAAGATAACACATTATACGAGTACGTCGTCCACTAAACATGTCAAAATTTCTAATGTGTGATTTTTTCCAGCACCTAGATATCAAGGGGAAGTTTTGTTATTATCAAAAATAACGAGATCAGAAATGGGAGCGTACTTATGTATAGCAAGTAATGGAGTTCCTCCTTCCGTTAGTAAAAGGATTATGGTTAACGTACATTGTGAGTACCAAAACTCTCATCTTATCTCAACTCAATAAATGTTTACCATGATTTGAAGTTGCTTTAATGGTGATGTTTTAAATCGCGCTTTTGGTTTTAAATTATTATTTTCTTCTATCGATATGTTGTAAAAATTGTTTTATAAACTTTTGAAACTAAAAAAGACAAATATCACAGTTTGAAATATGTCTACTAACTGATCTAAACATCAGTTCAGTACAATTCGTATGCAATTTGTATTCGCTGTTTTATAAAATTATTTTAAAGTCGATTTTTAAAATGATAGGAGGCCAAATTAAAACTGTAACCCTCTTACCAATTTTTTACTTTACCTTGTAAAAAACCAGTATAATAATGAAATATTTTTTTAACAAATGGGATTTAAAAAATTAAAAGTAATTTTTTTAATACTTTTAACCCCTAGATTAAACAATCAAGTTACAGACACGGGACCTATTCAGATCATATCCGTTAATAATAATGCTCAATTTGCTTCCGTTGGTATAACCTCTTATTGACTTAGTTATTTCATTAATTCTTAAGAAATGTAGATTTTATTTAAAAATAACACTTCCAGTGAAATATTTATCAATATATTTCAATAGTGTTAAAGACATGGCTAAGATAAAAATTTGGAATTTTGAACATTTAAGAGTCAAATTTCTCATTGACTGGTTTTATTTAAGTGATCATGTTTTTAAACGAAAATCTTGATGAACATCGCTTGTAAGGATATCAAAGATTTAAAATTATTCAAAATATTTTAAATTATGTTGCCTGATGGGAATCACGTATTAAATTACAAACTATATTCTAGTTCACCCAGTTATACAAGTTCCAAACCAACTTGTTGGAGCGCCTCTTGGGACTGACGTCACTCTGGAGTGCTTTGTGGAAGCGTCACCAAAGAGTATCAACTACTGGTTAAGAGATAACAGTAAGTATATGATTTTTTTTAAATTAAAACGTTTTTCAATATTTAAAATAAAAAAAAATCTTAGTATTGAGCTTCACCTGTGGTTAAAAGGGAAAGGTAGATGAATTTGTTCATTATTTATGGGTTTAATTTAATAAAGTAGTATGCAATATACCGATGGCTGTTACGGAACTAAAAGGTTCATTTTACCAACAGATTTCCGATTAATTTATTTCGAAGCATTGTCGTTCCGATGAGAAAAAAATTTAAATACGGGAGTTATAAGGGAAGTGTGTAAGAGTGAAAATAGAATTTTTATTTGTAGTAAATAATTCTTTGCTATATATATATATATATATATATATATATATATATATATATATATATATATATATATATATATATATATATATATATATATATATATATATATATATATATATATATATATATATATATATATATATATATATATATATATATATATATATATATATATATATATATATATATATATATATATATATATATATATATATATATATATATATATATATATATATATATATATATATATATATATATATATATATATATATATATATATATATATATATATATATATATATATATATATATATATATATATATATATATATATATATATATATATATGTATATATATATATATATTTATATATATATATATATATATATATATATATATATATATATATATATATATATATATATATATATATATATGTATTGTATTTTTCATAAAATAAAGTATTTTGAAACCATGTTGAGTATTTAAATAAAGATATTAAAAAGCTACTGAAAATCATTTGCGTTATCCGAACTTGTCCATTTACCGTCAAATTATTTCAAAGGCAAAAAAACGAAATGGGCTTCTCCAAAGATCTGTCCAGAATAAATGTATTTATAATATTTAACCGTTTGAATGCGCAATTTCCCTCTCAGAGGCCAATCAATTACCATTTCGCTTTTACCTGAAGTGGTAATTATTAAGTGGGAAGGTAGGAGTGACGCTATGTTAGAAGTTTACCTATTTAAATATTTATCGAGAGGGCACATCTGGCGCAGAGCTTTCTAACACGGCTTTTGGCGGCTACAGAGATTTTCGCGAGAGTTCTGCCTCTGAATAGAGCCTTACGCCAGGTTGTATGAATCAGACAAGCCTACTAACAAATTCCTATTGTCACCCAAATTTCTAAGTTTGAAACGTTAGCATTCCTCTATTGCGTCATGCGGTGGAGGAATCGATATGCAAACATATTGCTCGCAAAACTTTACTTGTTCTTGCTAAGTGTGACATAACGCTTGTTGTTCCGAATCCGTTGATCTTTTAAAAGCTTTCGGAATAAATTACATACAGAACTGTAAACAACATTATAAGTTAAATATATCAGTAACTTGATGCCTTTATTGCGGGAGGATGATTTGAATAAAAGACAAGGTTGAATTACAGACTTCAACACGAACGAGGAGATTTTTTTTGAGAAATATGTATGTAGTATGAACAATTAGAAGGCAAACAATCTCCCATTAGATGCTTTAAATTATAACTTTACCGAAGGGTGTTTATATTTTTAAATAGGTACACATATTTAATTTTTGTTTTTCAATATGTATAACTGATTTAAACAGAATTAAACAGAATTAAAAAGATATAAGAAAGGAATGTAAGGCTGAACGAGGAATAATTGAAAAGATTAGAAAGAGCTCTTTGCGGTGGTATGGACATGTGGAGCGAATGGATAGCGAGAGAATGACTAAGAAAATATATGTGGCGAATGTGAGAGGGAAAACAGAACGTGGACGACCGAAAAAGACTTGGCACGATCAGATCAATCAGAACCTAAAATCTGGCGGTGTCAAAAGTCTGCGTAATCGGAGGGCATGTATGACTAGATGTATGGATGTGAAGGAGGCGAGGAGTGTATGTCAGGACAGAAGAGTGTGGCGTTCCATCCTCTCTGCCTACCCCTGCGGGGAAACGGCATGTATATATATATACTTTATATAATTATTATATGATTATTTTATGTCAACATTGGATATTAAAAAAATATAACACTTTAAAGACATAACTTAAAATAATAAGATATTAATGAATTATTTTGGTATAATATCCAACGTGTGCAATATAACTACGTTTATATACAGAGGTATACCATATTTGTCAATTTCCATCACAATCTTCGCCTCGCATCGAAAGAAGTCTGGCATCGGAGGGTTTTAGTTGTCCCTATCTACAAAAAGACCCCGGATAATTTTACAAAAAAGTAATGGAGCAAGCTCGTAAATGTTAAATGGAAGAAAATGAGAAAATAAATAGGGCCATTGATCATAGAGTTCAGTTTATAAAGCAAATAGCTGCCACGGTACCGCTGCAAATAGACGTGTCACTTAAGTGTGTTTCCCAGCCGCGGAGCGGGCCGTGTGCGGAGCGCGGGAAAATGTGAAAATGTTTTTTCCTTATTCTTTTTATCACCCGTTTAATTTCTCAATAACGTAGAAAAAGACAGTACATTCTCATGTTAATGTTATCCTGGTAACATTATGTTTGAAACACGTTTAGCATTTTAATGATTAATTTTCGTTGTTTACAAATTTACATTTTATAGAACCGGAGTTTAATAAAGACGCTGGAAAATAAAATACGCGAATGCGAATATTAAATACATTTTCAATTTAATTTGCGTAATATTTTACGTTATTCGCATTTTGATGTTTCTATATTACAAATATTTACTCTTTCCCCAAAACGTACAATTTTATGTGTTAATATTTTAAATACTTATTTAATTTCATTTTATTATTTTTCCATTAACACGAATTGACTACGTAAAAATTAGAGAACATCATTACCATGCGTTATCTCTGTACCACTCTTACCATATTACTAGTCTTGAATGGACATATTCAGAATAAGTGTATTATTTACAATACACCCTCAAGTTCAGAGTATATAACATATTCAACTTTGGAGGCGCCAACGCATTCGTAATTGCTTTTATATAATTATTTTTTCACTACTTTGTTAAAAAAAAATATGTTAATAAATAACCACGCACCGAGGTTTTTGTCTACCGGTTTTGAGATGTCACCATCTTTTATACTATACGCCACTACCACAGCAGTATTCACAACTTACAACTTCACAAAATGTTAATCACATGTGATTTTGGTCGACCTGAGAACCAACATGCACTAAGAGTTGGAGATCAACATGCACTAAAAAGCCGAAGTCTGACATGAGCCAAAGATGTTAGTCAAAATATGTCAGGTTTATTTACCAAAATTTGAAAGGAGTAGGTGGGGTTCAAATTAGGTGCTGACAAATCTTGGGTTATCAATGTTGAATCAAATATAGGACTATGAAGATAAATTTAGTACTTTGAAGTAAATGATTCTTATATTAATAATCTTTTTACTTTATTTACTAAATGATTACTAAAACATAAAACTATAAGTCTTTGACCCTCGTTTTATTGGTGACAAATGGTATTTTCTGTCAGAACAGTCTTAACTGCTTAAGTTTTATAATGCAACGTCTTGTTTGAAGTTTGACCAAATCAGCTGAACTTCATGCCAAAATTTAAAATAAATCTTCCACCTCCTAAATAATGCAATCGCAAGTGCGGCGGAGTAACAAATTGTATCGATTCATTTGAAAATATGCCATGAAAGCTATTAATGGCGTCTAGCTCTTACACCATATTTCCTTACAAATACAAGATCGCGCCAGATGGAAAATAAAAACGTCCGACGTTATTACGTGGAGTAAATGCAAAACCGGGTATGTGCCCTACAGGGTTGGATGTGCGCTACGGACGCCGACGGGAAGGCGGGACTCACTATGTACATTATAAATCACCAAGACGTCAAAGGAAATATTCTTAATAAAATACAACACATAATGTATCATGCATTATATTGTACAGATTGCCATTCTGTACTTGACTAAAATAGATGAGGGCATATGATGCCGGAAAATATTCACATTCTTAAAAAAAAAACACCCTATTTATTATTATTCAGCCATTGACCCTTGTTCGCATGCAATAGTGCATAAGATAAAAGATATTTTATTTTTAATTTATATTTTATTTGGTAAATACCACTATCTCTTAAAATCTACTGTAACACGTGTTTCGATGCATTCCGCATCATTTTCAAACACCGTATGATGCGGAATGCATCGAAACACGTGTCACAGTAGATTTTACCACAAAGTGCCGAATCAGTTAAATATATTTTATTTATTGTTTCGGTTTTCACATTGTGGTAAGATATGATTAAATTGAATAAGAAAAATACTTGTTTTTTATCACTTAAACTTTATTCTATTCTATCAAAACGACTAGTTTCGATTATATTTAGGCCTAGATATGGAAACATAGCTTCCGAAACTAGTCGTTATAAAAAATACATATAACTCTAGCGGTAAAAAACAAGTGTTTTTTTATATTATTTTTTGACATCTCATCAAAGATGAAGAAGAATATGGAAGTCTGGGCATTTACGGGGCTTACGACCGTCATAGGCTGGTTTGAGTGATCACTTTACACACGTGTAACATTCACCAATTCTACCCATTATTGACAACCACACTACTCAAATTCTTGGAAGTTCTATATATATGAACCAATTTAGAAACCTTGTTCATGAATCACTAGGACTTCACTAGAGACATCTATTGGTGAGATGTAAAGAAGCTTTTAATTAAGCAGAAACTCTTATATTAGTATGTGAGATCCGAATCCTGGATTATAATCACACACATGAGAAACGCCAGAAAATACCATTTTCATTTTTATTATTAAGCTTATAATTTGACCAGATAATTTATTTACAACATTTTGAGTGTGTCCAAATACTTGTTCACAAAATCTGGATTATCTCCAATTACAGGAGTTATTTTCATATTATTTTTTGACATCTCATCAAAGATGAAGAAGAATATGGAAGTCTGGGCATTTACGGGGCTTACGACCGTCATAGGCTGGTTTGAGTGATCACTTTACACACGTGTAACATTCACCAATTCTACCCATTATTGACAACCACACTACTCAAATTCTTGGAAGTTCTATATATATGAACCAATTTAGAAACCTTGTTCATGAATCACTAGGACTTCACTAGAGACATCTATTGGTGAGATGTAAAGAAGCTTTTAATTAAGCAGAAACTCTTATATTAGTATGTGAGATCCGAATCCTGGATTATAATCACACACATGAGAAACGCCAGAAAATACCATTTTCATTTTTATTATTAAGCTTATAATTTGTAATTGGAGATAATCCAGATTTTGTGAACAAGTATTTGGACACACTCAAAATGTTGTAAATAAATTATCTGGTCAAATTATAAGCTTAATAATAAAAATGAAAATGGTATTTTCTGGCGTTTCTCATGTGTGTGATTATAATCCAGGATTCGGATCTCACATACTAATATAAGAGTTTCTGCTTAATTAAAAGCTTCTTTACATCTCACCAATAGATGTCTCTAGTGAAGTCCTAGTGATTCATGAACAAGGTTTCTAAATTGGTTCATATATATAGAACTTCCAAGAATTTGAGTAGTGTGGTTGTCAATAATGGGTAGAATTGGTGAATGTTACACGTGTGTAAAGTGATCACTCAAACCAGCCTATGACGGTCGTAAGCCCCGTAAATGCCCAGACTTCCATATTCTTCTTCATCTTTGATGAGATGTCAAAAAATAATATGAAAATAACTCCTGTAATTGGAGATAATCCAGATTTTGTGAACAAGTATTTGGACACACTCAAAATGTTGTAAGTGTTTTTTTTTTACAATTTTAAGATAACAGACATGAATTTGCGTTTTAACGACGAGAAGGCAAGATGATCAGAATAGCCTTTTAGGTATAGATCCAGGATAGAACTGGCCATCACGATGTTTCTCGGCAGGGGTAGGCAGACAGAATAAAATGCCTTACCACTCTTAAAATGTCTTATAATATATTCCTCTCCTCTTAAAAATATGTATCTCCTAATACAAACTCGCCAATTATTATATGTTCAAATGCCATAAAAACCTACGAAGCTTATACTCTTAACTTCGAGGTTTAGATAAAGAATATACAAAGAATTAATGAAAGCGATTTAGTTTTAATTATTTAGTTCTGCCAAGTCTATTTTTAAGGACTATTGTAATTATATTTAGACAGACGTTGTGACGTAATTGGATAGACGCTTAACTGCAAAACTAGCGTCGCGGGTACTATTTCAGCCAATTGCGAAATAAATTCAAGAAGAATTTCTTATCAATTGCTTTGGGTATTTTAAAATATATTTTTTATGTATGTAGACAAGTCTCTAAAAGTAAAGGCTTTTCAATTTATTCATTTGAAAGATATATTTATTTAAGAATAATTGTATTTTTTTAATAGGTGAAATGGTGATATCATCGAATAAGTATGTAGTTCACAGTTCAGCCAAGTCAATATTTGAATCTAAAATGACGCTTACAATACGCAAACTGCAAGTATCTGATGTCGGTGGATATCGATGTATCGCCAAGAACTCTCTTGGAGAAGTTGAAAGTAATATTCGCTTATATGGTGAGTTTATAAAACCTTATTATACAATAATAACTTTCTATGATGAACAGGTCTTCTGTCTAAGTCTGGATTTACAGACTAATTCTTTTCTTCATTTTTGGTATCTTAGCTTTTTTCTCTACTCCTTATGTTACACCCATCTTAAAATCGTATCAAGAATTTCATTAATAATTAAAGAAAACACTTTGTTTTTTACCACTTGAGTTTTTATTAAAGACTACATGTTTCAGAAGTTAAACTTCCATCATTCAGGTCTGTATAGTAAGAATTTCATTGATTGTAAATGTATCGTGTATTACATTGTTTGCTACGATCACATATATTTAAAAAAAAAATATATGATGTTTTAATTTTTTCCCGCAATTTTTTTTTGTATTTCCACTCGAGGCTACTCATATTTTTTATCAATTTTAAGACATCATTTATTTATATTATATCGCCTCTCTTTGTATTTTTTATCGAATCTTCAATACAATACACATCAAAGATTATATTGATCGTTCAAAGAGATTTTTTTTAAATGTTTATCAATAAATTTAGTATAAAATTTTTGCATTTAAAATTTCAAGCTGTAAAATTTTGTCTTGTTTTTGTTTTTATCAATTATGAGTTTCACAACGTTTTGAGTGCGCCCAAAAACTTTTTAAAAAATCTATGTTTCTCGACTTATTAGTAACATGAGTTATTTTACAATTTTGATAAGTTGACAAGTCTGGAATTCCAATTTTTTATTCATTTTGAAATGTCAAATATGTAAAAAAAAAATAGTAGACCGACTCATTGGCATTCACTTCTCATCATTACTTATATTTTTGTCTATTTATATTCTTGTTAATTCTTAAATATGTTTTTTCATTGTTAGAAAAAAACGCTTGTTTTTCACTTGAGTTTAATTAATTAAAACGACTAGTTTTGGAACCCATGCTTCCATCTTCAGGTCTAAATAAAAACATTAATTTTTTTTAAATAGAAATACCTGGTCCGACTCGTAAATCCTTACCATTCGAAGACAACGAAGAAATCGACTATTCTGAAAATGAAGCCGGATTAGAAAACCAATTCGGCTCTGCTGAAGTGGGTGACGATGACGATGGGGGCGGGGATGACGCCGACGGTGAGGCCAGTGACGTCACTATCGTCAGCAAGGTGAGGAACGCTCCTCCCCCTCACCCTGCCCAAGGAAAACAACCTCCGACAAACCAGAGGAGCAAAGGAGGGTCGAAAAGCAATTTCGACAACAATATAGAAAATAACAAAAGTGGAAAAAATACACCAAATAATGTGACGCTTTCATTTATAGCGCTGTTAGGAGTATGGACAAGATTTTTTTACGAAACTTATTAAATACCAGTGCCATTTTATTATATTCATTTATGAAGGCATTTTATCGTAACAATATACTTATACATATTTTATTATTATGAAAAGAACATAAAATATCGAAATGTGTAAAATTATGTAAACCATGCTAGAAAATCTCCTTATGTATTCACCCTTGAAATCATTCCGGTATACTGACATACAAGTACAATACTGCTGATAATGTATCGATAAGTACAATTTTGTTCCAGCGCGTAAATTATGTTTCGCGCATATCAAATTCCCATTATCCGAGGTATTCCTGTATAGTAAGTATATATGTGTGTCGTACAAGTATGTATATGCAACACACATACACATATACATATATAAAAAAATATGTTTATACATATATATATTTATATATATACCAATTCTTCCCATGTTAATAGTGCTTTCACTTGTTTTAATTTTTAAACGTATTATTTTGTAAATATTTGTACGAGAAGCTGCGAGTGCTAATTATAAAGTTGTACGCTTGTTTATACACTTTTTATATAATAATATTATTAAAAATATAAATTATGCCTTTACCTTTGGATAGGCATAAACTAATACCTTTGTTTATAAAGGCAACTTATCGGTATTTTTGTTATGTTTTCTGTTTTAATAAAATCCAGAATTCTAAAATGATTTCAAGTTATATTGTATAATATCAAATACCAAAAAAGGATGGTTAAGACTAGGTTTTTTTTACAATATTAGTGGTTTTGGAACACCTTAAAAAATGTTTGAACGTATCCATTTTGGAATACACATAAAACATCATGGGGTTACGATAGCAGTTCATATTGAAGGTTCCACCCTTATGTACTCGGTGTAACACAAACACTAAGGGTTGGTAAAATTGTGTGTTTATAGCTTTACGATAACACCGCGAGCTATCGCTTACGGTCGCCATTTTCCGTTGCGATTTTTAATGTTCAAACACTTTTCCATTATGTTATAAAAGAATGTTTGGTTTTCGGGATGAAAAAAGACTGCGTGATTTTATATGTTTTACTCTAAAAAGTTTTAAAAACGCATTTATTTCGAATTTAATTTATATTTTAATAAAATAGACAGAATTGTCAGACTTGTAAAAAATATTTAATTACTATTTTAGTAAATAACATAGTTGCTAAGTATCAACAAAAAAATCTAATGGAACAATAAACCTAATAAATGAAATAATAACCTGCATTATGCGTAGATATGTACATAATTGCACTTTTTTTTTGTAGTAAATTAAGTAATTTCTTCCTTATAAAGATAGTAATTTAATAATAAATAAATATCTTTGAGTTTCATTTTATTATTAAAAAAGTTGATACTTTGATATAAAAATTCTATCGACGAGTAGATTTTTTTTCTAAAAGAAGATTTTTAAACTGTACATATGAATATATCCATTAAACTGGAACTTTGGGCATAGGTCTATATGGGTAAGAAAAAAGTTTAATCAGTAATCAGTTTCCAATTTGTTTACCTTAATTAGTTTCAAATGTCATGACAATAATAACTATTACAGTGAACAAAACATATGTGTAGGTTCATAAATTAGTCCTTTTTCAATATAAAATATAATCGATACATACCTACTACAATTGCTTGAATTATTCATGTTTTTAAACAGATCATCTTTAAACAGTAAAATTGTTATGCATATATTATATTATCTCAAATATTGTATTATGATCCAAAAATGTTAATTAATAAATAAATTTAAAAAAAACATATTTGCATTTATTACTCAACACATTTTTTGGTGTTAATCCTTGGTACTGAAAATGTTTTTATGAAGTATTCAAATTATTACAAAATATTTGTTACAGGAATTCATTTTTAAAGAAATCTATCATACTTATTAATTTTTTTACAAAAATATATAATATTTAATATTAGTTTATAATCACTCACCGAGATTTTCATGTCTACCGGTTTCGAGACGTACCCATCTCTTCGTCAGGACAATCACTACCACAATATGCAAACAATATTACCCTTCACAGTAGTGAAGGGTAATATTGTTCATAGTAATAGCACTATTTACATACTTAAAACTAAACAAAATGTTTAACACATGCGATCTTGGTCGACCTGAAGACCAACATGCACTAGGAGTTGCAGCCCAAACATGCATTAAGAGCCAAGTCAAACATGCACTAGGGATATAAATTACAATCCGACAAGCTTATAAAGGTAGTATTGTTTGCATGCTGTGGTAGTGATTGTCCTGACGAAGAGATAGGGACGTCTTGAAACCGGTAGACATAAAAATCTCGGTGAGTGGTTATATACTAATACTAATAACATTTTTTTTTAAATAATTAAAAATGACTAACCACAAAGTATATGCTTTAAATAGTAATAATATTGAGAATTAATCTATTTTAACTTTTTTTTATTATTTGTGAAGTAAGTCTGCCTCTTTCAGATTTTTTGTAGTTTATCGACTTAATAATCGTTAACTCGTAATATTAACCTTTTTTATTTCTAATGTGAATCAAAATCTATGAAATAAATCAAAGTATAATATTTCAAGAAACCTTTTAAATACAAAAATATAAAATATTATGGGTTAATATTTTTGTTGGCTTACGAAAATAACAAAAGATAATTGATATTTATGGAGGGTTTCCACAAAAATCCCTTCATTAGTATCAGTTTTCTTTTCCTATGAAAAGGAAACAATAATAAGCTTTGTTAAACGGAAACGAGGCTACCTATCGTAATAATATATTTCTCAAAGAAATATATATTTTAAAATGGTTATTTTACTACTTTGGTTTTATCATCAAAATCATGTTTTAAAAAAAAATAATTACTTGTAGGATTTCAAATAGTACAGAAATTTTATGATATTAATGAAAAAGATAATTATTTTATCGAATCTTTCTCGTGACGCAAAATTTTCGAAAGAAAATATTTTTCGTGCGATTTCAACTATGGGTTCCTATCATTTACACTGTGATACTAAGACTGAAAGCGGTAACTGACCGGAAAAAAATGAAATATTTTTTCTCATAATTATTTCGTTCAAGCTACCTAAGTTTGGTTAGTAATTAATACGGCGAAAAGGTATTCAGAATCTTGATCGCGTTAATAATTTCGAAAAATTAATAAGTACCTATGTTTTTTCGAAAATAGTAAAATATACAGTTGCGATTGTAACAAATACAAAAAATGTCAACGAAGTCTTGGTCTGAATGTTTTTCGCAAATACTTTGTGGCACATTTTATAAACCTTATAAAATAAAACAACTTTGTTTTAACTCCTTTTTTTGGTACACTTTTTCCAACCGGAGGAAGTTTTTGGTATCGTAAGGGAAGTTTTATTAACTATTACCTAACTATGAGCATTTTAATGTTTTTAGAATTAGTACATAAACCCTGACGATGACCAGGTTCTTGTCGAAACCGGTTGGAAAACGTGTATTAATTAAAAAATTGTTAAAAAATATTGTTTTATTTTAAAGTTAATAAAAAAATGTTTTTCAGCTGGCCATTCTTAAATGTTTTCACTTGGAAACTCATTTATATGGAACCCATATATGTTGAGTACAGTCTTTTTGGTAACTTACGTTTTTATTTTTTTAATGACATAAAATATTTCATACTTGGGTATAAAAATAAACACCATTACTCTTTTTGTGTTATTACTAAAAAATCGATATATACAAATAAAAATGTAATTTACAGGATGAGGGAAATCTCCAATATATCCCTGTAGCCTGAAGTCATGCACAGTTCCGCTGTTACTAACACCTGCCACCATTATATGAAGTAAAACACATTTTACTATTTTCCAACAAGTTTGTATGTACTAGAAGCCAATGTATAAAAAGCTCAAACTAGGATGAGACAGAATAGGTTTTTAAGAATTTAACCGAACCCAAAAGTTCACTGAATTCAGGGCAAAAATTTAATATAAAAAATAGTGAATGGTTAAAAAATATGTCCACCTCCGTAGTGTAATGGTCAGCACGCTCGGCTACTGTTCTGAAGGTCCCGGGTAAGAGTCCCAGGGGGGGTGTAATATTCACCAATTCTACCCATTATTGACAACCACACCACTCAAATTCTTGGAAGTTCTATATATATGAACCAATTTTGAAACATTGTTCTTGAATCACTAGAACTTCACTAGAGACATCTATTGGTGAGATGAAAATAAGCTTTTTATTAATCAGAATTTTTTTTATTAGTATGTGAGGTCCGAATCCTGGATTATATTCACACACATGAGAAACGCCAGAAAATGTTTTATGCCTAATCATAAAATATATAAATCAGTAGAAACTAGGTTATGTTATTATTGTTTAAATTTTGATGTTCAAAAATATAATTTCGTTCACATGACAATAAAATTTTGTGTGAAACAGTGGAGTATTGAGTTGGGGTAATTCACACCCGCCTTTAAAATTTCTCGGTGAACAAAGGTTTTATTGTCGTGCGGTGTCAGAGTGCGCTCTTTACTGTCGACTAGGTGCAACCAGCCCGCAACCCCTATTACGGGGGGATATTATAACGGCGGAATATTTACTGCGCTATTTACCAAACTGTTATTGTCTTAAACGACCTAAAATATTTCGACTATTTCGAAAAAAGTGCACTACACTTTAATACGTTGTGTTTTGTGCTGTTATAATATTTCGTTTACATTTGTTTTGAATAAATGTCAATTTTCTTTCATTAATTGATTCAGTCAATTAAAGTTAGTATTGATGTAGTCACATTGTAGCAATATAATTTTTTTTTTGACATCTCATTAAAGATGAAGAAGAATATGGAAGTCTGGGCATTTACGGGGCTGACGACAGTCATAGGCTGGTTTAAGTGATCACTTTACACACGTGTAACATTAACCAATTCTACCCATTATTGACAACCACACTACTCAAATTCTTGGAAGTTCTATATATATGAACCAATTTAGAAACATAATTCTTGAATCACTAGAACTTCACTAGATAATCCAGATTTTGTGAACAAGTGTTTGGACACACTGAAAATGTTGTATATAAATTATTCATTAAAGTTTTGTAAGTTAAAGTTTCATTTAATTAAAATAAGACGTGGCTTCGCATACAGTGTTTTAAAATGATGCAGAATGCATCGAAACACGTGTCACAATAGATTTTAAGAAACAGTGGTATTTACTAAGTAAAATAAAAATAAAGTTTAATTTCTTATCTGCACAAAAACAAAAAAAATCAGTTAAAAGATATTTATTATTCTAACCTTATCAAGACCAATGGTGAATATGACACAGTGTCGTATTGACCCAGTGTTATCTTGATTGTTACTTACATGAAGGCAAAGTGACCAGTCTGGGGTAATATTAAATAAATAGTTAAGTGAAAAATCACTAATATTTGTTTTCATCCCCTCTGGGACCCGGGACCTCCATCACGGTAGCTAGTAGAAGATATTCAATGTAACATTTTTTTTAGAATCACTATTTATGAAATATCTTTCACAGATTTACAATTTTCTTAATTTACCCACCGCTTTCGACCAAAAACGTATTTTAATAAATGTATTTTTAATGAATTAATAAAACAATCAAACTAACATACCATTTACTTTCATGAATGGATTGCAGAATAATTAATTTAAATAACTTAAAATAGTATTCATGTCATATGAACAATATGATGGAGGTTATTCTATAATTACTGGTATCGGGTCTCTATCTACTTTGAAAAGTGATGAAATTTTATTGGGCATTGGAAACCTGAATTCAGAGGATTTTAGAATTTTGAGGACTTTAACTATATTTTGTGCGAGACGCGTTATTTAATTTATAACGTTTTGCTTCAAAAGGTGTAATTTATCTTGCATAAAACAATTATGTATGTTCAACATAAATAAAATTAATAAATTGTTTTTGATTTTTGTGATTTTTATTTATTGTATTATTAAGAAGGCTTCATGATTGATAGATGCAATTTTGAATGAACTTAGTGATTGGCCTAGGAAAATGCTTCAACCCAAACTCTTAGAAATCTCATAGGGTTTTTTTTTATTTTAAAAAAAACTTTATAACATAAAACTCCAACATGGTTTTGAACCCCTTTTTTTCTTGGTATTTTTTTTCAAACTGATTTTGACAAGTACCTTGTCATCTTTAAGGATAAATATGTGTGCATATCTATTCCTTAAGATTACAAAGTGTTTGTCAAAACCAGTTGCAAAAAAGTACCAAAAATAAAAGTGGTAAAAAGTAAAGTTGGAATTTTATTTTATAAATTTTATAAAATGTGCCAAAAAGTATCAACCCAAAACCTTTAAGACTTTTTAAATTTTATTTTGTATTCGCATTACCGTAAAGTGGGTATACATTGCACCAAAATACAGCATTTTTTCAAAAAATTGTCTATTCAGATCAGGTTTTTTACTTTTTCTGAGGTTTCAACTATTGCAATGTAATAACACATATACCTGTAACATGTCTGATACGTTTTTAAATTTTTATCTATATTGCCTGTATTTTTTTTTAATATTTATATTTTGGTGCAAAGTATCCCGGGGTAAAGTACAACTTTGCACCATGATATTTTCTCTACACTTTTCGTACTAGAATCCAAATTTATGCAAAGTAAAGGCTATCCTACAAGTTTTGTTGCACCTTATGAAGGGTTTTGGCTCACAATTCACTAAATGCAGATTAAAATATTGTATAATTATGGAAAAATAAGACAATTGATGGAATTTTTTTTTTTAAATATTGAAAAATCTAACAAACATGTTTTTTTTTTCAATACTGAAGGTTTAAAATTATATGAAATAAAAGGTGGATATTAAAACATATCGTACTACATAGATAATAGGAATTAAAATTAAATTTGGTCTAAATATGGTCAAGTTCCGGGACGGTAAAGAAACCTCTTTTGGCTTGCATTTTCGGTTCTTTTATGGAACCCGCTACATCCTTCCAAGAATATTGAAGAAAGTCATCCTTCATCGGCCACTTCCACGATTTGAGACTCTCCTGCATGGATTTAACAGCTCAGTCTTTCTTTATTTCCAAAATCTGTCCCGGAAATTTTTCTCCTTCATAATGAAATGCGACATATTCTCCCACCTTCTTTTTTACTGGTCCTAATGAAACGGAAGAACAAATACGATAACTGGTTTCAGTCATCGTTTTTGTTCTTCTCCCTCTTCCTCAAAGCTTTCGTGTGAACTATAATCAGTTAATGCTAGATATGCTGGAAGTTTCGATGCGGAAGGTGGGATCATTGATGTAGTTGGTTCAGGTAGCATTTGTGTCTCGTCAACGTTCATTTCGACATTTGGATCGTTAGCAATGCTCTTACCTGGTTCTATCGGTATCGTTTTCCTGCGTTTTAAGACTGAATTCTTTGGGTTGAATCTGTTTTCTTCCAAAAACTGTTGAAAACTCTGGCACACGTCATCATCATACGCTTTTAATGGCAACCTATTAAGCAACTGACTAGTTTTAGCAACAGTCAAGGTTTTATGTCTTTGCAAAAATGATCTTATCCATTCAGAGCCTGGTACGTTGTTCTTTAATATTCGTACTCTTCTTCCAAATCTATCCAAATAGGCTATTAGAATGTAGCGAATGTTAAAAACACTCACTGGGAAACCGTACTCTCATGTCTACTATGCAGTTTACGAAGGATTGCTCTTCGCCCTTGTCACATATCGGAGGTTTTCCCACAGGTTTTGTGTGCTGACCTTTGAGCTTATAGTTAATCGTCCTTCTGGGGATTTTGAAAATTTCTTCAGCCTTTCTTTGACTGATTGTACTATTTCAAATGGCCTCCAAACACTGCTCCACTCTCTTCGATGTAAAATCACAGTATCGTCTGGCATAAGGCCGCTGTTTGTGTGTTCTTGACATTTTTGAAAAAAATATACCATCAGGAATTAAGTAAGTACACAAAACCAATAGATATTTAGCAAACATGTCAAGTTGTATTAGCCGTTTTAAGACTTTTCATCAAATTAATTAACTATCGCTTTTTGTGGATACTTTGCACTTGGTGCAATGTTACCCCAAATGTGGTCAAAACGAGTCAGTTCTTAAAAAAATACTATTTTTACATAAACTCGACAACGTAACTAAAAAATACAGCATTTGAGAAAAGCAGGGCCTATCTACCTACGATTTAGAGACCACTCACTTGTTGTAACTAGTTTCAGTATACTGATTCCACTGGATTTTTTCGGACGCAATTTTCAGACAGAAAACTTTCTTTACGTTCGGACAGGAAAAACGCATTGAAGCAATAGCGACCGACTGTTACTTCCGTAAACTAAAAAGTAGATTGAAGTGCCATCTATCAGAAACAATAGAAAGTAGAATGAAAAATGACATGTATCAGAGATGACCAGCTCTACAATTTCTTTACAGAAGGTGGTGCAAAGTATCACCCATGGTGCAAAGTATACCCACTTTACGGTACCTGTTTGTCTTTATTATGTGTACCTATGAAAAATGAGAATCAAATTAATATTTAATAACGAGGTTTTTCAAACCTCTCTTCCTTGTTGTTATATTCAAAGAGTCATATTCTGTTCTTGGTTGCTTGGAAGAAAAGTGCCTTGGTCGTAGTTCTGTAAATACGACCCTTAGTATTCCAATCACGACACCTAACTGAGAGTGTCTAGTAAAGTAACATCTGGTGTGACCGTATACGAATAACGTGTGCCTATTCAAAACCTGATTCTGCTTCAAACTTAGACCAAAAACAATATGAAATTGATTAAGAATGAGAATTTTTCTACGTGTGAATTGAATGTGAAATCCATTTTTTTTGGGTTCACGAGAATTGAAAGGTCAAAAGTTGTAGATATTGCAGTGAAAGATACTTTTTTTAGCTCAGAAAATACGCATATACGAGTTACAATTAAACACCCAATGGGAAGAGAAATTGAAGATATATCAATTATATCAAAGCAATTACTTTCATTATAATACTTTTTAAACATCGTGTAAGTGATAAAATAATAATTAACATCATAAATATTCCGGTTTTGACAAAGCGATAAGTGTTATACTAAATTAACCATATTTTGTTTTAACTAAAAAGCATTATAAAATATACTCATGAAATTGTTTTTGAAATAATATATCTACGTTCTGGAGCTGTGATGTGAGAAGATCAGATCTCTGGCGATTGATAAGGTTGGAACTTAACTATAAGATAAGGTAACTCAACAAGCAGTTTTATGATAAGGTTGGAACTCTTTATTAATCACTCTCGGAAGCTTGCCACTTCATACCTTATAAGCTCATTCCGTTGTGGTATGTGTACAGAACCAAATAGATGTTAATAATGGGCAGAAATGAAAACGTTATATAAGTGTATAAAGTGATTACTTAAGCCAGCCAATGAGGTCTGGAATGATGAAACACTCATTCGTGTAAAAACTATAGATCTTCATTTCAAGTTGAGACGCATATAATATTGATAAATAATATACTTAAATAAATAATGGAAATGTGAATTTTAAATATTAAATTTATGCAAAAAAAATTAAAACCACAAGACAATATATAACAGTATCGTAAATCGGAAAATGTATTAAAAGTTTTTTTCTTTTAAAACCTTTTTTAAAAAGAACATAGATAGCGATAACGTTAATAAAAAATACACATTGAAACACAAAATAAAATACTGTATTTTCATTCCAGCAAAATACAGTTTTTTTTATTCTTCCAGAATTCCATAAAATGCATTCACAGCTTTAAAAAAATCACAAATATGCACAATCTAGTTACATCTCACTATTCATGTCACGCTTTGCAGTTCGCAATGTTGGGCCGCCATGATTATTTGTTTAATGAGAATTTCAATAGAGTAAGCTCAGAATTAGCGGCATCATTCCCTTGTAGAAGATATGGCACAGGAAGGATATTATATGGAATATGGAAGTAACAGTAGAATGAGGGATGAGAAGCTCTGATGGTTTAAGTCGTGTTGCATTAATGCAATATTTACCACAGTCGAGTGAAATTTGTATTGAAGGTATATGTTACATAGCATCTCCTATATCAGAATCATAAAGCAATATGTATATTTTGTTGCATTCAGTGCAGTTGGGTCTTATTGCATATCGAAAAACATTATTTATAGTGATGTGTATAGTGCAGAAGTTTTTTTTTTAAATAAAACAACGCAAAGATATATCTTTAGTGAAGTATCAGAATTCTAATAATGCATATTCTACAACATTTTGAGTGTGTCCAAATACTTGTTCACAAAATCTGGATTATCTCCAATTACAGGAGTTATTTTCATATTATTTTTTGACATCTCATCAAAGATGAAGAAGAATATGGAAGTCTGTGCATTTACGGGGCTGACGACCGTCATAGGCTGGTTTAAGTGATCACTTTACATACGTGTAACATTCACCAATTCTACCCATTATTGACAACCACACTACTCAAATTCTTGGAAGTTCTATATATATGAAGTATTGAGTAGTGTGGTTGTCAATAATGGGTAGAATTGGTGAATGTTACACGTATGTAAAGTGATCACTTAAACCAGCCTATGACGGTCGTCAGCCCCGTAAATGCACAGACTTCCATATTCTTCTTCATCTTTGATGAGATGTCAAAAAATAATGCATATTCGTATGAAAAAAAAAATCCGGAAAACCTATACTTAAAGAGTAATGAACTCATATAGCCTCCAGAGTATTTTTTTTATTATTTTTCAACTAATGAAAGCTTAGCTTATTATATGGATTTGAAATGTACACCCTTAAAAAACAGTCAAGTATTAATTAAATTTTAAATGGAGAGTTGACACAAACAGTGGTTTCAGACTCAATTTTAAAAATAATTATTATTTATATAAGGATTTTAATTTCAAAAGACTGGACTGCAAAATTATGCGTCTTAGTACGATTTCCGCTAATTATTTTTTTATATACGGTCTTTTTTACATTAATTATTCATAACTTTCAATCCTAACATTCCTACCTGTAGACAAGTTATTTATATAAAACTTTTAAAAGGCATATTTGAACATGACTGAGTTTTTATACAATTTCAAAAAAGTTTATTTCATACTTAAAAAAATCATCAAACCCAAATATATACAAACTTCTCTTAAGTACAGATAATGTATTATACATATGTAGGTATGTATGTTTGCTGTGGTGAACGCTAACATACCGTTTGAACCGAATGCTAATTCATGGAGATGTTCAACTGTGATGTGTGAATATGATATCAGAAATTATAAATACGAAACAATTTCTCTTTATCATTTTATCATAATTCTTGACTACACAATAAATCAAATGGAATTTTGAGTTCTATAAAAATTAAAAAAATAGAAAAACCCCATATTGTTTTTTCACACCGTAGTGTACTTAAATATTGTTTATAATTTCAATTCCGATAAAAACATTTTCGTCTGTATTATCACCTCCCCTTGGTGGTGAACCTAGGACTTCCAACATAAGATAGGTAATTGCCCTGACCACTTAAAAAAATATATATATTTCAGTAGCGGTTAAAAGATAAATATGGTTTTGATAAACATACAAAAGAAAAATATATATTTTTAAATCTCGAAGTTGAAATTTGGTAGACAATATGTATTTGATATTAAAATTGTACGTAAAGATACTTTTTCGTGTGCTTAATTGATTTTTGATCACAGAAAGAAATATTGTAATAATTTTTTTTTTATATAGCTGGATTAATTCTTAGTGAAAATTCATGAAAAATGTAATAAATGAAGATTCTGAATGTGTATTTGAAATATATTACTTAGTTGACATCAATTCTGTACGATTTAAAAAACTTTGAAGTTTAATTAAAGTAAAAATAAATAAAAGTGTTATTAAAAGTTTTAATTAAAACAACTAAGAAATTAATTCAATTACAAACAATTAAAAATTGTTGTAAAATTAATGTCTTCACCATTATTAAAAATACTTCAACTTATTTCTAAATATATTCTCATTGCATGCATATGTAAAATTGGCATACAAGGGAAGCTTTTGCATATGAATAAATGATGTTTTGTGTAAAAATACAGATCGCACATTTTATCAATGCACTATAATTCAAACATACCTTGATTTAAAAAATAAATTAATGGATTATAAATCAAAAATTCATTTAGTTAGTATTACAAACTGTTTTTTTTTACATTCTTTTTTTTACATTAAGTCTCAGCTTGATGTGAAACATGTTTCGTTCTTTTTCATTAAAAAAATTACTTTTTTGCTTTCGTAAGTTCTTGCCATTTTTTGCAAATTGAATGAAATAGTAACTTCAGCAAAAAATTAACAAAAAACTCCGCTTAAAAGTCAAATCAGGTGGCTTAGTTACACGAAAGTGTGTTTTACTATATATGCATTTTTAAAAAATATAATACACTTAAATAAACAAATAAATAAGACTACATATTTTGGATATTCATTTCTTCCCAACTCAACACAGGGCTTACTTATTTCCTTACTTAGGGATAGCTTTCATAGACTGCGAACTGTGAAGCATAATGTCATACTATCATGAAAAAAAATGCAATTAATTTGATCTAGTCTGAATGGATATGTCATATTCCGATGTTACAAAAATTGTAACATCGGAAAGTGTCTCGTTAATATGGTACGAGTATCTAGAAATGCTTGGGAAATTGCAGCAATAACGTGGCAGAACGCTAACTTGTGCCTTGTGCCATTTCGCAACAAAGTGGCCTAACTGAAACAAGTGACATGGAAATCTAGCTTTATTTACATACATTTGAGTTGTAATCACAACGCTTTGTCGGAGTGTCGTTTCAAAACACTCGGAAAGCTGGAAACCGTGCAAACAGTCCTTTATGACATACTAGCTGTATTTTACACGTCTATTAGTGTAACGATATCACAAAGTATTCTTCAATTCTTATTTATCTACTCTTACAAACAATATATCATTTTTATCATAAATAAATAAACAATTATATTATATTGCTTCTGCAGATACTTTGCGGTAACATCTTTCCATTTTTAGTTTAATTTTTACTTGGTAAATACCCTAAATATTGGTACATATTTACTTAAATTAATTTATTTAAGTTTAACTTAAATTAATAATGAAAACATTAAGCTAGGCGTATATTTTTCTTATTCGTATATTGACCTCTTTTAACATCACCTACTGACAACGTCCAGCGCTTTCTTAAGATATTTTTACTTTCCTTTAAAATCAAGTATGATTTTAAATTAATTTAGTCGAAGCTTTAAAAATATAGAACATTACATCACCTTCAATACATTTGAAATACGTAATTCAAATGTATTCAAGGTGATGTTACGTTTTTATATTTTTAAAGCTTCGACTAACTTAATTAAAAATTATACTTCATTTTAAGGGAAAGTGTTTCAAATGTATTCAAGGTGATGTTACGTTTTATTTTTTATTTTTAAAGCTTCGACTAACTTAATTTAAAATAATACTTCATTTTAAGGGAAAGTAAACATATCTTTAAAAAGCTCTGGACGTTATCAGTAGGTGATGTTAAAAGAGGTGTTTCAAATGTATTCAAGAGTCATCTTCTTCACATGATTTTTCGGTGATTTTTTAAATATGTATAATATATCGCCATATAATGTATAGGTGTTATCTTAAATAATATGGTAGATATAATTTATAATGCAAAATGTTTCATTAAATTGAAGTTGTCCAAAGCTGACGTCATTTCCATTTGCTACAGCATCCCGCTTGATATACGCTTTAGTACAGAAATGACCCATTTATATCAGTTTAAGCTGTTTCATCTGAAAATTACACATCTTCCGTCAGAGTGAGTGGAGTACGTGGAACAAACCACCACGATTATACGTACAAGTAAAATGTACCGACAACGTGATGCAGTGTACTACGTCCACTATGGATTCAGCGTTCCTTCCCTATCATTAGTTACACCCTCTATCTCTGCACTTCAATCTCTGTCTCGTTCGTGTATTTGTACTAACACGACAAGACAGGCATGACCAACATTTTGTGTTTTTATCAATAAATTCTTCTTTATTTTGAATGAAATCTCAACATAGATGAATATGGAGGTGTCTTTTTGAGGTGTTTCCTAGTATCTAAAATAATTCTTGAAGAATCTTACATACATCTCATGAAAGTAAATAAAAAACTTACTGAATCGTACATGGTATCGAGAGCTCACATAAGAATGAACGTGTCATTCAAAGGATAAATACAACTTCCTCAATTTTCAATCTTGGTTTAAAGATAAGTTTATATGTGATATAATAGTGAAAGTAACAAGTTTACCCATTAAAGAAGTGTTGACAGGTATTAAGTTCTGTCAATACCCAGACATCCATATTTTTCTTCATCTTTACAAAGATATCGGTAAAAAAAAAACATTTTTACATGTCAACAAAGATAAAGAACAATATTAAAGTCTTGATAATATATTTATAGGGTTTATGACCTGTCATAGCCTTGTTAAGTGATCTCTTTACACACGTGTAACACATACCATTCTACCCATGATTTACAACAACACTACTTTTTTGAAATCCTACATATATCACAAACCTCATGATGCTTTATGTATGAATACACCGGAGATATCTATGGATCGTTTGAGTAAGCTTTTATTTAACAGACACCCTTAGATGTTTGCATGATTCTAAACGTATAATTTTACATACTGAGATTTAAAATAATAGTTACTGTACATTTTTTTGTATAATTTATATTTGAAGCACTAACTTTGTGATTTTCCATTTTATAATTAAAAATTTACTTTGTTTTAAAATCACTATAAATATTTTATTTTAACTTAACTAGTATTCGAGGCTAACCGCTTCTTTATCAAGACTGGTTAATTAATTAATAGGTCTTGACAAAGAAGCGGTTAGCTTCGAAACTGGTAGAAATTATAATTTAGTTGTGATAAAATATTTATAGTTATTTTAAAAAGCGAAAGCGGAGGAGCGGTAGGGTGGGAGGGCGGGGGGTCGCGGGGGCCAGAGACCCCTCACTTCCGGTACTTGACCCCCCTGCAGCACCCAGCCAGCCGGGAGTACGTTCTGCGATAGCAACAAAAATTATTGTACCGTAAATATAAATATATTTTACAGACTATAAATCCCACCTTTTTCTTTAAATAATTGCATAAAAAATTCAGGTGCATTTTATACTCAAAATTAATACAAAAATGTCCAGTGTTTGATTTCAAATTCCTGCCAGTCTTAAAAATGGCCATATATTCCATGCCATAGGAAACCTATCTCTATCTGGCAATATCACAGTGATGGAAATCATATAATAAAAGTTCACAACACAACACACATGTATTTGTAAAACTATACTATGTTATTATATCTAATCACCTCAACCAGAGTAGTTTTCTCAAGGGTTCAGAGATGTGTAAATATTTTGGTGTTCCGGATGTGTTTCAGTATTAAAAACTGTTTAACTGTTTATGAGTTTTGCATAAATTGCATTACAATAGTTTAGTCAGGATGCCACAAACAAATTAACAAGGACCTTAAAAAGTTACATTTTAAGTTTAAATTCTTTTGTTTATTTACATAATGTTAGTACCCCTGAAGTAAGTGTAGTCACCCCAAACCACCCTTTACCTAATCACAAGCAATACCAAACGCAACCCAAACTGGAGCGGGGATGGACAGCGCACTGTGGATAATGACCTTTTGTTGTCCTTTAGCATGCACTCAGTTGCAATTGCACGTTTCCACGATATTCGACGTTAATTATCCTTAATTGCATACAAATAGTTATCGCTTTTCCCGTCCGTTATTCAAATCACATTAGGCTGAGTCGAAATCCAGTAATGCATACAACGTTTCGAATTCGATTATAATTTCAACGAAAAAAAATATTTACCATAGATATAATAATCCGCGTCCGTATAATGGATAGCACGCTCGGCTACCGTTCTGGAGGTCCCGGGTTCGAGTCCCAGGAGGGTAAAATAAATATAAGTGATTTTTTACTCTGATATTTATTCCATATAGCCCTGGACTGGTACCTGAAGTGGAGGGCTGATCACCTTTCCTTCATGTGTTAACGATTAAGATAACACTGCGTTTGTATGATGCAGTGCCCTATGCACCATTGGGGTGCGGATAAGGGTTTGAATGAATTGAATAATGATATATGTTTAAATAATCCACGTTTGTAGAGAAAATATAACTGATAATATTTCAAGTTTTTTTAAAATGCCATGCACTGTTGTAGGATTCCTTTCGTATCTGTTAGTTGTAATTCCGCCATTAGTTGAGAATTTGTAGATTTTTTATATTTCTTCATATCATTCTAATCATCCGTATTATGAATAATCCAGTATCTGGTAGAATAAATAATAAAAATAAATTAAAATTTAGTATCTTCGACTCGGGTATCATAATGAGAATCTCACGTTTGACAAATTGAGCCATAATTCATCCTTATTTTATGAATTCTATAATGATATGCAAACATTTTATTTATACAACATATTATTCATACATTTTATTTAAATAAATTGAAATTGAGATTGAATTTGTCTATGAGAAAGATTAGTGCACCTAAAAATATTTCTATCAAAATATAGTATTTATTTTCCGAGAAGCATTTTTTGTTATTCTTGAACCTGTTGATTATTTATGACAAAAATGCCTCTGATACTCATCGCGTAAAATTCAAAAGCTTTTCGTATAATCTTTTTCCATCCCAATCAAATAAAGTTTTCTCTGAGACTTTCATCTCTTTTTTGTGTAGACATCGTTAAACGAATCAATCTATTTCCAATGATAAAACGATGCATTTATTAAGTTAGAAGCGCTTCGGCTGAAAATGTCACGATAAACTCAATTTGCGTAAACTGTCAGGTGGCGTCAGGTTCCAGAGATAAGTATCCAGATTCCAGGTTCCTGATTCTGGAACGAAGCAGACAGTTACAGCTTGCAAATCTGTAACTCGATTTGGGAACGTCTCCGCTAAATCTGTAATGATTTGCGGTACGCAGTGTACAAATAATAAACAAAGTTCCTTTTCCTCTCATTTCGGTATTTCTCAACCAGTTTTTCTCTTTAAAAATGTGAAACAAAATTAATGATCTCCATTTCCTTATATACATTTTATATTGTATTGAACTACCATCATATTGTGTCGTCTTAAAATAGGTATATCTTTGATTGATATTTTCATGAAATGATGTAATTATCAATAATTTTATACACACTACCAGAAGAATGAAAATAGCTATAAAAATATACATGTATTGTAAACGACAAACATATTGAGTATTTGCAGTACTCAGCTAAAAAAAAAATCCAGATATATTTGATTTGACCCGTGACCGGGAGTCGTCATCAGACATGTGTCTCAAACTCTTAAATCAACGTCTGACGATATCAGTTACGACAAAACCCGGTCACCGGTTCAATAAAACTTTAATGGAAAAAAGACATTATTATTTTTATTCAATTATTTAAAATGCAGTTCCGCAAAGAAATATCAGTGCAAAATTTAAAACTCAGTTAAATTCTTTGGTACAAAAGTACACAAGCCACCAAGATAGTAAACAAAAAAAAATTATTTATTTTTCTAACCAATATTAAGGTACTTACCACTTTTTTCTTATTTCCATTTACAGTTTTATACTAAAATTAATTACCACTCGTTTCTTGTCTTAAGATTTTCCCAATTTATAAATGAATTTAATTATTTTAATAAACATTAATTGCCATTTAATTTCAACGTAAAAACAGAAGATATTGTTTAACAAAATAAACAGTAACCAAATACAAAGCAAATTGAATGTTTGTATAATAGTGAGATATTAGTGTTTCCTATACAATTTGAAATCAAGAAAACACTTAATTAATCTGTTTCTTTTGCATTTTCAATACAAGTAAGAAAGTGCGAAAAGAAAAAAAAATCAAAAAATAGTAATAAAGTTGTTCTATATTTCAGTATTCATTCTCAAATCCTATTCAAGTTATATAATGTTAGACGAAAGTTTTTGAAATACAAAAAATATTTTAGCCTTGTATTTTATTTTTCTGTAAAAATTTATTCTATTGCCGTAAATGGAAATAAAAACTCGTAAGAACGCGTGTGTCATATTTTTCTTACCTTGAGAGATTAAATTTTGATAGAAGTCAAAAAGAAATGTGTCACAATAAAATACACTAAAAATGTATACTGCCGAGACGTACATGTACTAGTATGTACCGAATGTTTGATGAAGTTTTTCAAAAGATTTTTTGTTAGCCCGATAACATAATTTAAAAAAAAGTTATTTTGTTTGTTCACACACTTACACTGAATATAATTTCTTTAACACTAGCATGTCAAATAATTCGGAAAGAATCTTTTATACATTCTATGAAGGTTTCTAATAAAAAAAACTACCCGACTCAATCATAGATGGTGCCGAAAACTAACATGTAAAAAAAATATGTGTCAAAGGATAAATACAACTTCTGAAATTTGAGTGGTATGGTTATCAAATATGGGTAGAAGGGTAATTATTACACGTGTATATAGTAATCACTTTTACCAGGCTATGATAGGTCGTACGCCCTGTAAATGCCCAGACTTCCATATTTTTTTCGTCTTTCTTAACATATCAATGGGTATTTTAATTAAATGATTTGTTTTTCTTCATCAAATCATAAATGTAAAAAAAAACTGATTATCAATAAAACACTGTATTTGTAATGTTACTTAACATTGTTTATGTATTAGAGTCGTCAAAAGGATAGAACCAATCTTTACAGGTATCTGAGCCTTCCGGTATCAAAGGGTGAATAGCAATTGTCATAGGTCTTCAATATCTGGGAAGATCTGGTTTAATATGTTAACAGTTATTCGGTGCTAAAAGGGTTTAAGAGATTATTTGATATCTTGAGATGTTATTTCGCAATTTGCGCCAAATAATGTAATGTAAATATAATGTGGCACCTCATCTGAAGTCTGTTTCTAGTAACAAAAGAAATATATTATCTGTGATATTTATACTACGAGTATTATCGTGGGTTCAAAACAAATTGATACGTAAATATGAAATAAAAGATTTTTTAATACTCTGTTTTGGATAAATACAATACGTATTTATTCCGATTTTTTTACATAATATTAACCACCCTATTTTCTTTAAAGAAAAACGTGTGAAATCCTCATGCCAGGGTTACAATGTAATTTAAATTTAAATCCTGAAAGATTGCCCTTTTATTTCTACAAATGTCATAAATGTAATATATATTTCTCCAGGTAATGGCACAAATACAAAATACCCTACCGATATGCTATATTTTTGGTCGATGAGACGCGAATTTTCTTGAAAACATAAAAAAACCTCAAGATGGATTATGTGTGAACTCACTGTAACTATCTATGGATGGTTTAAGAAGGCTTCTATTAAGCAGATTTTTTTTAAATTTAGATGTTTGCAAAATACTCACCGGATTATTTTACATACTAGGAGACGCCTGAATACACGATTTTCAATTTTATGCAGCCTGTAATTTGATCATAAATTTACTCACAAATTTTATTGTATGTATGTAAATAACTTCTAAGTGTAGAAGAAACCCAGATTGGTGAAAAAATATCAGAACACACTCATTAAAAAATATTGAGAATTCATATCTAGACTATGACAATTACTAAAACAAATGTACTAAAAAAACAATAAAACATTATGCAACTTAAAAAATCTTCTGTGCTTTGAGCGCGGCCCTAATTATTTGTAAAGCGAATTTGTCTGTTTGTTTTCTTTTGACAAATCGTCTTCTTCAAGGCTTCAAGGGTGCTGGTAAGAAGGCTTAACATAAATGTAAGCAGGGGCTTTTCTTCCTGGAAGGAAGGTTGTTTGGGGGTCTACAACGTCCCACTTATTTTTGACACTACCCGCGTCAAGGAAAACTTTTAGAAAACAAAATGTTTTATTTAGTCCCGTGAATGCGCTAAAATTGAACGATGAGATGGGGTTGTCTTCAATGAAGAAAGATTCTTAAAGTCTTACAAAATGATTATTGAGGACTTTAAATCGCTTTATAATTAATGATTGCTTTTGAAATCTGTTTTTGTAATAAAACATAAAAAAATAGAATTAAATAATTTGAAACAAGACGTGACAAAACAACGTTTTACGTAAGCCATCTTTTTCTTTGAACTGCTTTTATTTCGTTAAATTAATAAATTTGCTTGAATAAAGTCATACTTACATTCATATTTGTCAGACAAATATGCGCAAAACAATGTATGCATGTTCGAATGGTGAAATAATGAAAAAAAATCAAACTGAAATAAGCATTATCAATACAATTAAGAAATGCGTGTTGAAATGGTTTGGTCATGTGGGAGGAATGAGTGAAGCTTTCTTCACTCATTTATGATCGGAATAAAATGTTAAAGAGAAAGGAGCAAAGGAAGACCAAGAAAAAATTGGCATGATCAGGTTTGACAAATACTTGAAAGCGGCCGTGTCAGGAGTCAAAATAATTGACGGGTATGCATGTGGAGATGCATGAATGTAGAATAAACGAAAAATGTTTGCAAAGACAGAGTGACAAGGCGTTCGTTTCTCTTTGCCTACCCCAGCAGAAAAAAACTGGGTTATACTCGTAGTTAATAAGTTAATTTAAGTTTCTGAATTTCTAAAGCTTTTTTAGCGAAACGCTTGTTTAGGTCATTTGTTTGTTTATTTTTAAAAGCGTAATTATACACTGCGGAATTTATTCATTTCCTTACTTGTAACGTATCAGACGTTTGTTTCAGATGGTAAGAAATTAAACTAACAAAACAACACCATCTGCCGCCTTGCTATATTCATTGAGACTTTGCTTTGCTTGTGTGTTACTCTCCAGGGCAAGCAACGTACTGTAATATGCTAAAGAGTAAACACGGGTTACTTTGCCAACACAATATTGCAAAAACAGAAATATAAACATAGTTTTATCATACTTTGATAAACTACTAACCGACTGAGCGGAAGCAGGGATATTAAACATTTCCCTATGATGTTTTACTACATTTACCTTCCCCTCTCTCCAATATTTATTTACTACAACTTGACTTTAAAAATTAGAATATCAATTAAAAATGTAATAGATACGGGCTCAGAATTTTTATGTTCCTCCGTAATACAATTACGTATTTCTTAAAAGTATTGATAAAAAGTTACTCATTTGCAGTTATAAATAAATTATATAAAATCAGAAATAGAATCACCAATGCACAAACGTTTTTCAGTGTGTGCGTGCGTGCCGTGCTTTGCGTATACGCACACGCGGCTTTATACTTTTTCCGCCAATCTCCTTTTAGCAGCGCACAAGTCGTCCTTCATAGTGGTCGTTTCATCACGACAGCTAAGGCGGCTTTTTGCGATGTATTTTTTCTCGTTTTCAAATACTTACTACAGTTAACATTACAAAATTGATCAATTTAAACTTCAACTATGGTCAGTAATAGCAACAATTAGGAATATTCACATTTTCCCCATTTTCATATGGTATACAAAATACTTATCACCGTACGGAGAAAGGTTAAACCCAATGGATTTTACTTCTTCTTCTTCTTCTCTTCTTCTCGTCTTCTCTTCTTCTCTTCTTCTCTTCTTCTTTTTGTCTTCTTCTTTTTAGTTTAGGCCTTGTGGCCTGCTTTTAAGAGGGATTAGCTTCTTGCAATGTCCATTCCCAGCTGTCAATCCATCTCTTTGGTGGTCTGATGAGAGTCGTCCTCCTTGAGGTATGTTGTGCAGTGCAATGTGGGGGAGTCTGGATAGTTCCATTTGTTTCACTTGCGCATACCATTGTCTTCTTCGTTGCCTTCTCCACCTAGTGACATCTTTGATTTCACATATTTCTCTGTATTGTCAGTATTTATTATAAACAACCAGCTCTTTTAAAAAATATATCAATATTATTTTGTACTCAAATGAGGCTCAACATGGTTAAACAGAAAATAATAAATAAAATTGAAGCACACTTTTCAATTCAAATATGTTCTATTTCACTATGTTTATGAAGCAATGAAAATAGTAAATACGATATGGTATGAGATGATTTTGTTTTCAGACATATCGTTTTATTGACTTTCGTAAAGTTTTCCTACTTATTCAAAACTTCCCCGTGTTACAATATTATAAACTAGGTTCATTACGCGAAACAAATAAATAATAATATACGGCAGTTATCTTTAAAGCTACTAGAGAAACTGCGTACTGCCACCCTTATTCCTTTGTTTCCGAATAATATAATATTTATGGAAATATTATACATATTACATACATAATGAAATGCCACTCGTTCTAAATTACTTCTATTCTTGTTTGTACAATACGAATCTAAAGGAAATCTATGAAAAACTAAGGGAATAAAATAATACTATTCAATGTTTTTCTGTACAGGATTTAAATATCGGCATTTTAAAATAAATTTTAATAAATAAAAACATATTTTTTGTCATCCTTTTTTCGTTTAATTTAAAAGATAAAATTTATTGTTAAATTAATATTCAATTATAAAAATATAATACATATAATGATAGATGTTTAAATGTAGGTATCTCAAGTTAAGATACCCATATAATTATTTTTAAATTCTTTTTTACACCAATCGTAGTTCACAACATATAATACAAGTGTTCAACTTCCATCTTTGGGTCTGAATATAATCTAAAGCAAAAATAATTGAAGATGGCAACATCTGTAGCTTCCGAAACTAGTCGTTGAAATAAATATAACGCAAGTGGTAAAAAGTGTTTTCATTTACAATTTCATCATGTCTAACTACGAAAGCCGAAACAATTAATAAAAATATAAAATGATAAGCTTAAATAAAAATATAAAATTAAACTTGTTTTGCATAATACAATTGTTAAATAAAAATATGAAAATCTACTACCTATTTTATGATAAACGATAATCCAGATTCTAAAATGATTTCTTGATGTATTACACAAATGATTCTGCATCAATCCTACATAGTATTTTATGTTTAAACTTTGACAGAAAATGAAAATAAAAGCTTTTTTAAGTTCAATTTAAATTATATTTCCTTTTACATGACATGTATGTCTGGCATAAAGGCAGACTAAAGAAAATGTAACGCGATGCTCCAAGTTACAAAAAAGGGTGAAAATGACTTGTTTTGGATACGCCCAAATATTCACATTATATTATGTAAAAGGTGAAATAGAAGCACGTTCTCAATTCCACTAACGTCAAATAAAGTTCGTACGGAAGATATACGATCTCGTTTAGAAGTGGAAAAAGACAAAAATGCCTTCCAGATTCTAAAGTGCGTATGTCTATCTATGTAACTATTAATTACTCTCTGATTTATTTTGAAGTCTCAATTTATGTTTTATAATATAACCCTCAGCAAAAATGGGTTCGTAAACTTTTATGGAAAATAAGATAATCGTATAAGAGATTTGTTTGATAAATAAGACAATGTATAAATATACACATACAGGTTAATAAGTAATTCTGCTTAGTGATGCGTTACTGAACAATAAAATATTAAAAGATTAAGCAAACGAAATAACTTTTTTTGTAAATACCTTTAGTATACCTTTCCATAGTAATTTTATAAGAAATTGTTTTGTGAATTATAAAATAGAAAATTTCAATGTTAGTGCTTTGAATATCTATGTATATACTTAAATAATATTGTTCGTCTGTTCAAAAATATTAATTTCCTGAAGATATTCACATATTGGTAAAATATTTTTTGAAAAAGGATTTACTTTTAACGCAATGGCAGTGCCATTTATTGAACGTTTCACCAATACTTAACCTTATTCATGATGAACTGGATACTTATTGATACTGTTATTTAAAAAAAATAATGGATTTTGGAAGGATGAAACGCGTGGACAAGTACAGCTAGTATATTATTTTTTTTTTTTTTTTTTTATTCATTTAATATATTTACATTTTTATTTATAACATAATAACATTTGAATCATTTATACATATGTAGAACTTTTATATTTCGATTCGCTGTGCCTCTCCATAAAAGAGTCTGTGCTCTTGTGCTTGGAAAGGGACTTACACTCGTGGTTTAATGTTATATAATAAAAGATATAATAGTTTTTTTAATATATTTTTTTAAAGATTTAAATGTATTGAGCTTTAATTTTTTTCTTGAGGATTTTTATATCATCTATTTTTTTTATTTCTTTAGGGAGTTTATTGAAATGTTTGATTGCCAAATATTTGAAGTTTTGCTGAAATTGCTTGGTGTTGCATTTTGGAATAGAAAAATCGTTTGAGAATCTCGATGATAAATTCTTTGTTAAATTTAAATAGTTGTCACCCTTTAGTATTTGAAAAACTGCGGTTTTTTTATAAATGGATTCTATATTTGGGACTTGAAATTTTTTAAATAATAATTTTGTTGGAAATATGTTTTTTTTTTTCAAGATGACTTTAATTATGGTTTTCTGTACTATTTTCACTGAGTTCAGTATGTTGTTGTATGAGCCTCCCCATGCAATAATGCCATACTGTAGTAGTGAGTGAACGATAGCATAGTAAACTCTTTTTAGGTTGTCGATGGTAAAAACAAACATTAAAAATACAATAGATTTATTGAGTATTACTGTTTTAATAGTTGTTCAATAAAAAAAGCTGTGTTTCGTAATAATCAAAGAACGTTGCAATACCGGTTTTTTTAAAGATACTTTATTTTGGACCCTAGTTTTACTACTAATATTTCTCTAATCCATCGTATTTCTGTGAGAATTTTTATCGATGTTTTTTTTACTTTAAAAAGTAGAGTGTTGTAAGCAGTTCACATAAAAAAGAGATCATTTTGGAATCATGGGTTATTTTGCAAGGCTCTACAATGTTTTTAGGATGGCTTTAAAAGTTGCGAATTTTATGCAAAAAAAAAACAAATTGAAAGAAAACATTTAATAAACAAAAAATAAAGATAATTTATATAAAAAATATTTCATCCCTGATATCAAACTGCCCTTGTGGTAACCGTAACAACAGTACAATGGCACGTAATCTGAGGCACGTCTAGCGACAGTTTCAGTACAAAGTATCACAATTTTATATTATTTATAACTACTTACAACTGACATAATGGGTGTCTGATTCAGAGAATATTTCTTTTCCATAACCGGAGAAATATTTGAACAGGTAGAAGCAAAAAAAGTTTTATGTACATTTTGTACGTTGTGCTTACATTTCATTATTCTGGTAAAGTCTATTGTTATGGAATCCATAATATATAATTCAATAGTACTTGCTTTTAGTTAGGAACATAATAAACTTTTCATTTATGAATCAATACTTTAATCAATATTAAAAAAAAAACAAAAATTAGGAAATTAAAATCTAAAATAAGCATTTTAAAAATAAAATTAACACAAAATATCTAAATAAATCACTTGAACTCGATTAAAGGCTTAAAAATCAAAATACATTTTAATATTTTATCAATTTCGCTGTCATAATTTAAAATGAAATACATTGTGTTTAAGATCTGTTGGTGTTTACTGATCACTGATCACACTCCTAAATAATAATTAAAGCAAAACAAACGAAACCACAATTTAAAAAAAACATTGTAAACAGTTGGATTCAATATTGTTATGTATTTAATGTTGTTATTGTATTGATCATTATTATTATTCATTGTTTTTTCCATTAATTATTCAATCGTATTGCAATTACTTAGGTAACATATTTCTTTATGTTGATACTTAAACTGCTCATGACAATCTGCTCTCAAATTACAAATGGCTGTAAAAGGCTCAACCTTTTGAACAGCATCACGAGTCTGCTTTTGATTGGTTCTTGGAACAATATATATTTATTCCATACAAAGAAATAAATTAAAAATTTAATTATTTCTTGTTTATTCATTCATTCATTCATTCCTTCATTCCTTCCAACGTAGATGGATCTTAGCCAAGGCATATAAACCTTAACTAATGTAAAACGTAATCGTTTTCACGGCTTAGGTTAAAATGTTCTGTAACGTACAGAGCTTTTCGACATAAAAATATCCATAGTGTATCTGTCTTCAAGTAATAAATGCCACTGTTTTTAAATAAAATTAAATTGTGAAAACTGACAGAATAAAGTAAATTTTTAAGATATTCATATTTTGATTAGATAAATTTCAGATTGAATAACATCATCGTGACGCGTTCTCACATCTGTGTATAAAATTGAAATACCTCATTCGAAAGAACGCGGAGTCAAAAATTGTGATTCATGTAACTTTTGTGTTTCCATTAGAATTACCTTTTATTCAAAAATTTCCCCTTTTCCTTGTTGGAGCCTTCATGAATAAATCATCTAGTCTAAAGATGTCACACACGGGTTTGTTGCTGGCGCGGAAAGTTATTTACGTTAGTAATGTAATATGTATGAGGTGGCAAATACCAATCAAAATAGGTAACAAAATACGTAAATTAGCTCTTATATGTACTCTAACCCAACTTTTTTGATTTCAACTTAATTTGAGTGATACATTGATACAATTGGTGTGATTATACAAATAAAACTAACATGTTGTATTTTATTACGTATCTTACAAGTGAATGATGTTTAGTTTTGCTTACATTTTGTTTACCCCTTCTCTTGCATTTTGAAATACAATTCATAAGTTATTCTATTGCTGTAAACAAAAACTTCTATATAAAACTTCTAACTTCTAACTTTTTATATTTAATTGAGTTTTAAACAAATTTCTTGATTTAAATGAAATAAATACGTATTAAAAGTTAAAAAAAAAGCTCATAATTCCATGATCGCTGTGTCATTTTGTATGGAATTATGTACTTTGTTTTGTTGGTAGTTCAAAATATCAATATTTTTCTTCGTTTTTGGTTGCGAGTAATTTTTTAAATTTTGATTGGTGCTTTTAATACTTTGCCGAAATGCAGATATCTAAGTCACTTTGCTTTTGTCTAAATGAAAAATAAAATAAATACGTTTATTTCCAGCTATTAGGTAATAAACCAATAAATTAATAATTATTATTTTAATTATAATAACTAGTTTCAATGTGTTATTCAAAACCTATTTTAAGAAAAAAAACATAAATTAATCAGAAAACAATTAAAAATACTAAAAAATAAGAAACGCGACAAAAAAAAAACAATTAATTAATTCTTACAGGAGATTTATTTTTTATTTAAAGTTTCAGTTGGTGATGTAACGTTTTCGAAAAACAAGATGAAAATATAAACTTGATCTATAACGAGTAATTTTTGAGAAGCCATCGAAAACTGACGTTTATTTTCATGCATAATTTTAAACCAAACCAAAATTCACGGAAGCCCAGATATTTACCTATAAGTATGCACTTTTTATTTATATGAGCAATTTTTCAATTCAGTTTTTGAAACTTCTCTACGAAATTCTTTTCAATGTCTTCAATATTAACATAAGATTTAAAATGTCGTAAATAAAAATAACACGTTGATGAATATAGCATTTATAATAATATGCTATCAATTATTAAGAAAATAATGAATTTGATATTTTTTGCAAACAATTGATGACATATTATTTTCATTACAATTGTTATTCGAAAATAAGAAAGATAAAAAAAATACATCGTCAATGATATTGTTAGTTAATCTTTACCTACACAGCTCTGTCATGCAACTCAACTCCTTGCGTCAATTATAAATGATCTGTCTATTGACGTTTGCTCTATTTACTCGCAATGGTTAATGCAGAATATCTGACCATATCCGTTTCCGGCGTCTTGAGTCCACGTCACGTAACCGATTCCATTTCCATAATTGATTAGATTGAATCAGGCTTAGTGGTAATATTCTGGGGAACGAACCTTCACCCTCGTTTAATGTATCCGCACCCGCAGAGCCTCGACAACCACTACCCTTATTTCGAAAGCTGTAAAAACTTTTTTCAGGGCGCTATTTTGCGAGCTTCCCGCCAGGGTAACGATGCGTGAATTTTTCGGAAAACAAAATTTTCAGCATTTTAACGTTATTTTCTCATTTTCTTATATCGCAATAAAGTCCCGAGCCTAATACCATACACAGACATTAACAGAACGATGGCAAATAAAAAACATGTACACTTTAAAACACATTTTCGTTAAAAAAAAATACTATTTGAAGTTTTTTTTTATATCCAGTATTTAGTCATTATTGTTCCAACAATATTTTTTTTCTTTGCCACCTTGATGTTATTGTTAGCGTGTATGGCGACTAAACTGAAAGTCCCAGGTTTGATATAAGGGAGCTCAAAATAAATGTAAGTGTTTTTTCACTCTCATATTTATTATTACCCTGGACTGGTATCTTTACCGCAATCCTGATCACAATACCTTTATATAATTAATAATCAAGTATCAGAGGTGGAAATGTTTTTTTATTGATAAGCTTACAGTTAAAATAAACTTGAGTTGGAACGTGCATAATAAGCTTGAAAATATTTTTAAATATCAATTTTAGAAACCACATTTTATGTGTATTTTAAAAACATGTAACTGTTATTCATATTATATAACTTTTTACAGAGTTGATAAAAAAATGATGAAAGTAAACTGAATACAGTCGAAATGCGATCCCTCAGACGAATGTGCGGCATAACGATAAATGATAGATGTTCGAATGGTGAAATAAGGAAAAAATAGAAAGCCGTGATAAGCATTATTGATAAAAAATAAATAAATAGGTGTGTCAAAAAAGTTTGGACATGTGGAACGAATGAGGGAGGAAAACGAAAAAAAACTGCTAAACAAATTTATGATATATAATTGGAAAAAGAAGCAGAGTAAGACCGAATAAACTTGGCGAGATCAGGTACGACAAATACTCAAATGCGATGAGGAGTCGAAATAATCGGCGGGTATGTATGAGGAGATGCATGACTGTGGAAGAGGCAAAGATTTTTTTTTTCAAAAACTGGGTACTGTGGCATTCTATTTTCTCTACCTGCCCCTGCGGTGAAGTGGGTTAATAGTTTGTTAGTTATTATTATTTTTAATTAATGTTTTACTTAGTAAATACCACTATTTCTTAAAATCTACTGTGACACGTGTTTCGATGCATTCCGCATCATTTTCAAACACGATGTTTGAAAATGATGCGGAATGCATCGAAACACGTGTCACAGTAGATTTTAAGAAAAAGTGGTATTTACTAAGTAAAATATTAATTCAAAATGGGTAGATTTTACCACAAAGTGACTGCCCAATCAATTAATGTAGTTATTATTATATATATATATATATATATATATATATATATATATATATATATATATATATATATATATATATATATATATATATATATATATATATATATATATATATATATATATATATATATATATATATATATATATATATATATATATATATATATATATATATATATAAGCTTATTCATACTTAATACTTTTTCTGGTATTATTCTTTAAAAATATTTTCCCGTGTGTCATTTTTTTATTAGAACCAGAAGTTTATACCTTGTAATCAACCTTTTTATTTAATTTGCCTCACCTTTCCCTTCAGTTTTATTGTTAATCTTAATTGAGATCACGAACACCGACAACCCGAAAATTGAATAAAAGCACTTTATTTAAGAATCAATACCCCTTTAATTTGTTGGCCGGAATGAGGGGTAATGATTCCACTAAGACAAACAACATCCGGATAGCTTCCGCCCATTCACTTCCGCCATATTCAATTACATACAGCCTTACTTCCCCGTTACGTTTCCGTTCACCGCAAGAGACACGATATTATTTTTCTAAGTACACAAATGATCGATCAATGAAGACTGTATCGATACTTGTGGTCATCGGCCAGTGTTGTTATAAGGAATTGTGGACAAATAAACCAATAATATTAAATAAATAAATCATAAATATCCCTGGCATTATAATTTAAATGAAAGAAAATGGTTTTCCGTTTTGATGTTTTTACAGTGACATTAAAAAAAAGTTTGGACAAGAAATTAAAAGATAACAGTCGCCGAAAAACGTTTTTTATTTAATATAACCATTGATTTTCTTTTTTTTCCTATCAAAATTTTATTTTTGTGTTAGTGTCAGACCATCATAATTTCATTTTAATCCACATTTGACCTGATGATAGAATGATTATTCCGAAAGCGGTAGTCACGTAGTAATGTTTTTTTTTAAAGTGTATTACACAAAGTGAACAATGAATGAAAATGAGAGTGTTATATAACCATACCAGAATGTTAACGGTACTTTTTATAAACAAAATGTATTTTTTAGTTAATTAAATAAAGTTTCAATTAACCCTAGCAGGGAGAAGTGAAGAGGATATAACGCTTTACCATTCTGACTGCATAAATTATTCATGCATCTTTATTCATATTCCCACTCTTCAACTATGTAGTTTTACAAAAGTAATATTAAATTAAAAGTCTTTTTTTCTCATTTTTATCATGGTATAAATGGCTTCAAAAAAAGGTATAATAAAATAATACTCCAATAGTTAATAATTTTAAGTGGTTTCAGTATTTGTTTACCGTTTCGGAAGTCCTTTGTTCGATTTTCAGCCGAGGAGGGTGAAAATAAAAATCATCGAATATTCCGTATTATGTTTATTCAATATAAGTTTGGACTCGTATCTGAAGTGCAACACTAAGCACATTGTTTTAATGTACCATAATTGACGATCACACACCTTGTAATTAAATGTAAATATTTATAATAAATGAATTAGAAATAAAACCAGCAACTTTAATGTTTTTTTTGTTTTATATCGTATGATACACCATTTTTCTAGAATCTTATTACAAAATAACATAATTTTAAATAGTAAAATAGTATAAAATAGAAAGCGCACATTTTTAATATGTTTAATTTCACTATGTTTGTGAAGCATAGATCATAATAAAAATCGAACCACCAATACAAATCGAAAGATTAAAAATGCTAGATGGCAAAGGCTGTCAAGAAGCACGTTCTCCTCCATGATCAATAATTAGTATTGCATGTGTTGCTTTTAAGTTGACTAGATTAGCGCCGCCATTGCAGTAAAAAAAACGTTTTTTAACATTTCTTTTACTTTTGTGTCTTTTGTGCAATGTTTAATGCAGTGCTGTGTTGAAACTCTAAGACGAAGTCGCATATAACTTATTAGAATTAGAACAAAATCCTAAAGAATTAAGATTTTGAACAAACTAGAATTTACATATTTATTTATAATCGATATCGGCTGCAGGAAATACCTTTGTGTTGTTTTCTGTGAGAATGGAAATGTTATTTCATTCTAATACAAACCTTCACTCGTGATTTGGGAATAATCCATTTCAGCAGTCACACAAATCGAAGAAAAATTTGAATACGCTCACTGTGACGGAATCAGAACCATTGACTCATCAGAATCAATTGCATCTCCTAAGCGACCGACACGGGGAGTACCCAATCAACTGAGTACAAATAATGTTAGCCGATCCGATAATAGAGTGATACGTCAAAGATGTCCGTACTCCAATTACAGCAGTGGCAGTGGTGAAACCCAACCCAGGGGTCCGTAGCGCCCCATCCCCTACTCCATGCACCCACTGGGCCCTGGTCACTACGCCACCCTGGGCTGGTGGACACAGCCGTACATAGACTGACGCTGACGTCGGGATAGAGAACAGTGCTGGAAATGGAGCTTTTGAAAAAAGCTTCATTATAACATAAATATATTTACAAGACCAATCTATTAATGTATTAAATGTTTAATCAAACACAGGTTTTTGAGACGACTAAGTTATATTTTACTGTTCGAAAAACACATAAAAATCAATATTGTGACATTTGTTTCGCCTAGTTATGGCGTTTTCAAACATTCGTTTAATTCATTAAGTGATCCACTTTGTGGTCAAATCTATCCATTTTTAATTTAAGTTTCACTAAGTAAATACCACAATTTCATAAATAGTGGTATTTACGATGTAAAACTAAAAAATAAAAGATATTAATTTCAGGTTTGAAAAATATATTTTTTTTTTACAAATAAAATATCTTCTTAATTTTTGTATGTGTTAAGTTGTATATTGATAGGTTTATATAGTAACAATATTATCCAATAAATAACCTTTTTTCTGATCACCGCTACTTGCCGCATTGCAGCGTCAATCATACGAAGGATTACTGCTACAAACGGTTTAAAGCATTCAGAAAAACAACACTATCTGAACTGCGTTCAAAATTTTGAAATCTAAATATGTTTTAAACAAAATCAAACAGATTTGTTGATAATTATGTATTCTATATATCCATTTGAATCCCTTGAAATGTAGGGGTGGAAAGAGAGACGATGCATTTGGGTAAGCCCACAATGTGTAATTACAAATGAATTGAAGTGCCATGGTATAAAAATAATGAAACAGCGAAAGGAAAAAGGACTATTTTCCTAATGCACGTTGATTATAAAACATCAAAGGATAGTAGTTAGAAATCAAATTATTTTTAAAATTACATCTTAATTATTTTTTAACTATTACTCCCAAAGTTTTTGATTGTTGAAATGTTTTATGTAAACTATAAAATTGTGTAAATCATCATCTCTATTTAGATACCTATTTTATTTATATCAAACTAAAACAAGTGAAATTACTTGTTTATTTTAATAATTTTAAAATACCAGTGTCAACAAAAACAAATTGAGTCAATAATGACTGTAAATGTGTGTTTGTGTACTCATACTGATATAATGTTCTCTTAGATTTAGATCCACACATTCGTTTATTTGATCAAACGCACCGCAAACGCAACACAATTATAACACGTCTCGGGTGATGCACACCTACTTATTCCCACGTAAGTTTTGAAAAATATACATATCAAATGTAAATGTGTTACTTATGTAAAACGCTAATTGAAATAAAACAACGGTGTTTATTTCTCAATACATTTAAACTCAAAACAACGAAAAAAATCGCTTTCGAAAAACATCCTAAAAGAGGGAAATTGGTGATAAAACTTTTCGAAATTCATACAATCAGTCAAATTTTGTTTTCGTTTTTATCTTAAAAATAAAGGAACGTCTAAGAAAAAGATTTATAAGTTGATTAAAAGTTAATATTTTCCGAGGCTACTTTGTAGAAAATATTGGAAGTGCTCTTGACACATATTTCCCATTTAACAACACTGTCCGCCGAGTCGGTTTCGAAATCTTATTTTCTTTTTTACACTTCATCTGTTTTACCAAACTGGAAACTTTTTATTAGAGTTTCATGTTTTTTGTCCATTCCGAAGAAATGATGAGAGCTTTTTGTATACTACCGAGCGGAATTAAAACTTTGTTGTGACGCAATTTTAAAAGAAAGAAAAGATTGTTTGGAAATTCGTAACTTCTTTGATCATTCGGCTACTGAATAACGACAGAACTTACCGCAAAATGAAAACTTTCACTTTTAAAAATTTCACTTCAATCTCAATGGGATTACTTAAATTGAAACGTAAAAATCAATATTAACATTTTAGTATTAAAAAAAATAAAACTTAAATCATACAGTACATATTTGATTTCATGCGACATCTATTGTAAACGCCGATAACTTTAGATTGGAGTTTATCTACGACGCGAACCCATTTTACGTTTTCAGGAAAAGCATTTTCACTGTCAACTCAAAACAATAATGAAGCATCCATCTGTTGACAATAACGAAAAGTAAAATGTATATTTTTATCGAAATTATCTCTGAAAATTTCAGACTTTTACCGCCACCTTCCATAGTATGCAAATAGTAATGGAAATGAAACAAACCATCGGCTTGTCTAAGCAGAAATATATTCCGTAACAATGCTGAATATTGAAAGATGTCGCTTTTCAACTAAAATATTATCAATTCAAAAAGATGACGTGTAAAAAATATTTTTGTATCAAACAAATTATAAAATTATTTCATAATCATTTTAAGTAAACGTTTTTTAATATTTCTATTAGGTGTTTACATTTCAGCTCTTCATTTTGAGTATTTCACATATTTTTAGTAATCCTGATAGAACATACAGAAAATTAATCTAAGAGACGAATTTGTGCTTTCTCTCTTTTTTTCACCTCCAATATACCGGGCTATTCCAATTTCTTTTTTTGATGCTTTGTTTACCAATAATATATTTTACTGCGTCTTTTATTTAATCATAACTTAAAATATTATTTAATCATTTATGATTCTTATGAACTAAGAAAATATTTACATAAAATTATAGCTTTAAACAAAGTTTTGTGGGCTCTTGAATGAGAATCTCGCGAATTCCAAAACGAATTTTAAATATATTAGTTTTCAAGACGTTTGGGTTTGTTATGTAATTTCCATTATTTTTTTCCTCATACATTCTATTCTAGGAGTTATAATTTATTGCAACCAAAATATCTACTTTTGATAGTTAAATTAATAAAGTTACATATTGTTGATAACGATATTAATAAAGTAACAATTCCTATACAAATCTCAAGATATAAGATTTAATAACAAATGTACCGAAATAATGATTTTATCTAAATAACTAATATAAAAATTATATTTTATTTTTAACGACTTAAAAAACTGATGTTTATTTTGAATTAAGGAATAAAAGAAGTTTTATTCCTTAATTCACTGTTACACTGCATAGTACAAATTTGTCAAATAAACTCAAAGCGTCTTTATCCGTCTGACAATTAGTGAATGAAATAATTTTAAAAAGAAAATAATTTATTAACAACGTTTTGAATGTGTCCATATTTGTTCACAAATCTGGGTTATCTCCAATTTAAGGACTTTTTTCATATTATTTTTTGACATCTCAACATAAATAAATGCCCAGACTTCCATATTCTGCTTCATCTATATTGAGATGTAAAAAAATTATATTAGAAAGGAATTTGTCAATTTGTCGTGTCCAGGAAATGATTCATTCTGAGCGGATTTTTTTTACTAAGATAAAAATAGAAACATTTTTTTCAAATTAAGATATCAATCTGTATTATTTTTTGACATATCATCAAAGATGAAGAAGAATATGGAAGTCTGGGCATTTACGGGGCTTACGACCGTCATAGGCTGGTTTAAGTGATCACTTTACACACGTGTAACATTCACCAATTCTACCCATTATTGACAACCACACTACTCAAATTCTTGGAAGTTCTATATATATGAACCAATTTAGAAACCTTGTTCATGAATCACTAGAACTTCACTAGAGACATCTATTGGTGAGATGTAAAGAAGCTTTTTATTAAGCAGAAACTCTTATATTAGTATGTGAGATCCGAATCCTGGATTATAATCACACACATGAGAAACGCCAGAAAATACCATTTTCATTTTTATTATTAAGCATATAATTTGACCAGATAATTTATTTACAACATTTTGAGTGTGTCCAAATACTTGTTCACAAAATCTGGATTATCTCCAATTACAGGAGTTATTTTCATGTTATTTTTTGACATATCATCAAAGATGAAGAAGAATATGGAAGTCTGGGCATTTACGGGGCTTACGACCGTCATAGGCTGGTTTAAGTGATCACTTTACACACGTGTAACATTCACCAATTCTACCCATTATTGACAACCACACTACTCAAATTCTTGGAAGTTCTATATATATGAACCAATTTAGAAACCTTGTTCATGAATCACTAGAACTTCACTAGAGACATCTATTGGTGAGATGTAAAGAAGCTTTTTATTAAGCAGAAACTCTTATATTAGTATGTGAGATCCGAATCCTGGATTATAATCACACACATGAGAAACGCCAGAAAATACCATTTTCATTTTTATTATTAAGCATATAATTTGACCAGATAATTTATTTACAACATTTTGAGTGTGTCCAAATACTTGTTCACAAAATCTGGATTATCTCCAATTACAGGAGTTATTTTCATATTATTTTTTGACATATCATCAAAGATGAAGAAGAATATGGAAGTCTGGGCATTTACGGGGCTTACGACCGTCATAGGCTGGTTTAAGTGATCACTTTACACACGTGTAACATTCACCAATTCTACCCATTATTGACAACCACACTACTCAAATTCTTGGAAGTTCTATATATATGAACCAATTTAGAAACCTTGTTCATGAATCACTAGAACTTCACTAGAGACATCTATTGGTGAGATGTAAAGAAGCTTTTTATTAAGCAGAAACTCTTATATTAGTATGTGAGATCCGAATCCTGGATTATAATCACACACATGAGAAACGCCAGAAAATACCATTTTTATTTTTATTATTAAGCATATAATTTGACCAGATAATTTATTTACAACATTTTGAGTGTGTCCAAATACTTGTTCACAAAATCTGGATTATCTCCAATTACAGGAGTTATTTTCATATTATTTTTTGACATATCATCAAAGATGAAGAAGAATATGGAAGTCTGGGCATTTACGGGGCTTACGACCGTCATAGGCTGGTTTAAGTGATCACTTTACACACGTGTAACATTCACCAATTCTACCCATTATTGACAACCACACTACTCAAATTCTTGGAAGTTCTATATATATGAACCAATTTAGAAACCTTGTTCATGAATCACTAGAACTTCACTAGAGACATCTATTGGTGAGATGTAAAGAAGCTTTTTATTAAGCAGAAACTCTTATATTAGTATGTGAGATCCGAATCCTGGATTATAATCACACACATGAGAAACGCCAGAAAATACCATTTTCATTTTTATTATTAAGCATATAATTTGACCAGATAATTTATTTACAACATTTTGAGTGTGTCCAAATACTTGTTCACAAAATCTGGATTATCTCCAATTACAGGAGTTATTTTCATATTATTTTTTGACATATCATCAAAGATGAAGAAGAATATGGAAGTCTGGGCATTTACGGGGCTTACGACCGTCATAGGCTGGTTTAAGTGATCACTTTACACACGTGTAACATTCACCAATTCTACCCATTATTGACAACCACACTACTCAAATTCTTGGAAGTTCTATATATATGAACCAATTTAGAAACCTTGTTCATGAATCACTAGAACTTCACTAGAGACATCTATTGGTGAGATGTAAAGAAGCTTTTTATTAAGCAGAAACTCTTATATTAGTATGTGAGATCCGAATCCTGGATTATAATCACACACATGAGAAACGCCAGAAAATACCATTTTCATTTTTATTATTAAGCATATAATTTGACCAGATAATTTATTTACAACATTTTGAGTGTGTCCAAATACTTGTTCACAAAATCTGGATTATCTCCAATTACAGGAGTTATTTTCATGTTATTTTTTGACATATCATCAAAGATGAAGAAGAATATGGAAGTCTGGGCATTTACGGGGCTTACGACCGTCATAGGCTGGTTTAAGTGATCACTTTACACACGTGTAACATTCACCAATTCTACCCATTATTGACAACCACACTACTCAAATTCTTGGAAGTTCTATATATATGAACCAATTTAGAAACCTTGTTCATGAATCACTAGAACTTCACTAGAAGCCCCGTAAATGCCCAGACTTCCATATTCTTCTTCATCTTTGATGATATGTCAATAATGGGTAGAATTGGTGAATGTTACACGTGTGTAAAGTGATCACTTAAACCAGCCTATGACGGTCGTAAGCCCCGTAAATGCCCAGACTTCCATATTCTTCTTCATCTTTGATGATATGTCAAAAAATAATATGAAAATAACTCCTGTAATTGGAGATAATCCAGATTTTGTGAACAAGTATTTGGACACACTCAAAATGTTGTATATCAATCTGTAAACCCATTTTATGATAATTGTTTTTTTTTAACTTAATTTTACAATGAAAAAATTACAAATCGTAGTACAAATAATGATAACTTTACAAATTGATCCATCTCGAACAGTGATACGTAAATCTTCTTAAAAAATAACTCTCGAAATTGTTGTAAGGAATGCCTTCACTACCCCTTCTCTCGCCGCCGTTCATCCCCGTTCCGCCCGAGACGCTTTGATAGTCTAATACAATAAAACTTGGGTGAATTTAATAATGCAGTAATGAGAGAATTCCTTATTCCTCTCGTATGTGTTCCTATAGTGCCACCTCAAGGATGATATATTCAAATGAAGGTTATGTTAAACTGTAAAACAATATTATAATTTATTGCGCTGCATGCATAATTATTTTTGAAACTTTGTTTCAATCGATCATATAATCCTGAAAGTTTGGGAACATCTTGATCGGCGGCTGATGTTTTAGTTCCATATTTTTTGTTACGTGATAATAAACTTACAAAGGCGTTTTACTATATAGTTTAAATCATAAATCATATTTCTTTTATGATTTAAACGTAGAATAATTTATATTAATGACTAATTAATGTTACTAACTAATTAATCAACTCAGTTTATATTTAGACTTGAAGATGGAAACATAGCTTCTGAAACTAGTCGTTATAATGAAATAAACTCACGTGGTAAAAAACAAGTGTTTTCCTGTTACAATTTAATGTCAACTCATTGTGACAAAGTGTTAATAAAATTAGCTTTTTAACATTATGAAGATCAAAAAATGTGTTTTAAAAGTGAATAATTAAAAATCTAAAGACACTAAGAGAATCTAAAGAATCTTAATTTAAAACTAAGAGAATCTAAATCTTAATCTTATTCTTAATCAAAAATCATCTGAGCCCAAATTAGGGGGCAGCTGCATAAAAACAATGAGTTATTACGAGTTAAATATCTGTTTACCATTTATCACATAAAACACTAAACAGTTTTTTTTGCACTCCATCAAATTGAATATTCAATAAAAATAAACTAGATGAAAAAATTACCAGAGTCATAGATATTAATACTTTACGGAATAGAAAATAGAGGAAGAATACCAGAGAAAAATGAGAAGACTATCGTGGATTTAGTACCACAATTCGCATACTCCTACTTGTTTAAAGTTCACGAGTCTCCTGAGGAATATTAAATTACGTACCTAAAATACACAGTTCGGATTGAAAAACGTGCCACTAGTGTTGTAGCAGTCGCGTTACTCTTCGAGTCTCTTGTGATATGCATAAATTTAGGCGTAAACTTAGCACGTTTGCAGAATTGCGGAAATAATTTCCAACACCTCGCCTCACTTGTTTAGCTAGTACTTATCCCGGTGTACGTTTTCATTTGGCGGCAAAAGAGATTAAAAACAATTTAATTAACGAAAACTTAAAGCCATATTACCACAGAGACTCGGTGTCTTTTGCGTCGCATACGCGTTACTGTTTTGATTCTGTTATAATTTTTAATATGGAAACCAATTAAAAAAATATTATAATGTTTAATGCAATATAATATAATTTATTTCGTTTCTAAAATTAAAAATTAGCTTAATATCTCAAATTTAGAATTAGCTTCACATACAGAGTTTGAAAAAGATGCGGAATGCATCAAAACACGTGTCACAGTAGATTTGAAGAAAAAGTGGTATTTACTAAGATTTTTTTTTTAAATTAAAAATAATTTATTTTAACAAAATGTAATTGTTATACATACAAAGTTATTAAGAACATTTTTTTTTATATTGAATATAATGATAGCTTAAAGGAGAATCAGAAAAATAAAGTAAATGTAGATATTATTCTTAAATGGATTTTTTTTATTTAAATAAATAACAAACAAAAAAGGTTTGAATAAAAAATTGTGTTTAAACTACATGTGGACAACATTTGTAGAACAAAACAGAAACAAAATTTTCTAAATACCTTCAATAAATCTTCTTCTTCTTCTTTGAACCATTATCTGCACCCAATGGTGCTTACATCACTGCGTTCTATCGACGCAATGCAACATTGATGGTTAACTGCATAAAGGAAGTCCTATGCATCTTCTACTAGTCTAGGGACCTAGGAATAGTCTACGAATCGAACCCGGGACCTTTTTTACAGTACTCAAGCGCGCTTAATAGCAATTTACATAGGTGGATACTTAAATTTAACCACATTATAATAAAAATAATAATCAGATTTATGGGAGTTCCGATAATGCTTCCTCTGATATAAAATTCATGTTATATTGAGTAGTATAATTAATATTGCTTGTCCTAAAATTAACTTATTTTAATCAGAGCTCGTCATTCTTTATTAAAAATTAAGAAAACATTTAGCTTTTTTTTTAATTTTAAATTATTTCTGATTCATTGTTTTTGAACCCCATTTTCCTCTTTTTTTAGCGATCATCATCATGATGAGATCAGATATCAAAATGAGATTATGTTTGAATATTGAAAGCATCTTTGTGGATCAAATTGATGTATTATTTTGAGAAATAAAAAGACTTTGTTTTTTGATCCACTCACATTTTTATTAATAACCAACTAGTTTCGGCAACAACCTGTTGCCCTCCTCAGGGTTTAATTTATGACTAAACATATATTTATAAAAAAAGAAATAGTGAAAAAGTTATTGAGTTTTGATAAGGGTAGGAGTGGGGATAAAATGAGATTGACTTAAATTCAAAAAAATTATTTATTTTTATAATAAACAATAGTTACATTACCAATAATAAACATTACATTACATTAACAAAAATAGTTTCGTTAAAATAAAGCCAATTCAATTTAATAATTCCACATTTATGTTAAAATAACTGTTAAAAAAACATCCAGAGATTAAAAAATAAATTTAAAAAAGGGTATGGTATAAAAAAATTGATTTCGCAGGAAGGAGAAGGAAAGGAAAGGAATTAATGAGGGTGTTTAAAGGATTTTTTCTAGGTAAGAAGTTTAAAAATAAGAATAAATTTATAAATACACATACATACATATACATACGCATACATACACACATACATACATATATATATATATATATATATATATATATATATATATATACATACATCTACAATTAAATACTGAGAAATTTTTAGCCTATTGATAATGTCGTTTGTGGTTGTGCACAAGTGGATGCAACATATGTTTTTAATACGTATAAATTATTTGGAAACAATTACAAGCGAATTGCAATATAATCAAAACCTCAATTCTCACCCGCCGACCCTTTTCAATAAAATGACTTTATTATCTTATTGGAGCTTTCGTCTAAGCCAAGGCAGATAAATTGCCGCAAACAGCAGTTCTCTGGGAATAATTAGGTCTGTGGGTTTACAATATTGAAATGAGTATGACAGTGTTCCTTAGCGGGCAGGAACGACTTGTCAGGGCCGCGGACGGGCCTGGTTGGGAAATAGTGATGCGAATAGCCAGCCTGTCATGGTTAACGAGTGATTATTACATAACCGAATAAAAAAACCTTTCTCTGATAAGGTTGAATAAAGTGAAATAAATTGTCAAATATTTCACTGATTTTAAATTTAGCGGCCCAACGTATCCAACACTGCAGTGTACTCGTATGTGTAAAAGCTAGATCAATGTTTCCCAATTAATGGTACGCGCACCCTCAGAGATCCAAAATCGTATCAAGGACAATCTCTTGACTAAGATAATTTTATCACATTTGTCACATAAAACTGATTTTCAAAGTCATTAGAACTGTATTTTGATGATAATAAAAATTGAAAAATAGATTTTTTTATCATTTCACGATAAATATTTTCGTCTTTCTTGAAGTGGTACTTAAAAAAACTAATTGAGAACTACTGAACTAGATCTTAAATAGGCTAAGAAAAAAAATTGTGAAAAATTATTGATTCATGTATTTTATTTAATACAATTACAACAACGACTCTTATTGTAGTCTTGTTAGTATCCACAAAAAGATTTCTAATTTTAATGATTATCTTTATTTTTTAAGCAATTAAAATATTTATGATTGAATAAAACGTAGAAAAAATAAGGCTCAAATATTTTTACGTTATTAAGAAAGAACTTATTTAGTAATAGATAAGTAATTCGGATGAATTATTTTATGAAATAAGAACTGATATAACTTGAATTTCCCCAGTATTTAAATTTATTCGAGACTTAATTAATTCTAATACTCTTTTTATGTATCCGAATATGAGACAATCAATCGTTATAACCGACTTAATTATTTTAATTACTATTTATCTATAATCGAACATAATCATCAGTCGGTTATGTTCAGTTCTCTCTCTACTGGAAAGGGCTATTAAGATTCCGCGCGCGTGGCGCTAAATGAACTGAGTCCCTCCCGTCGCCCCGCACTCCGCACCCCGCTCCTCACCGCTGAACCGTAAAGGCTACCATCCCTTAAACTGGTAATGGAAAACAACGCCGAGACGGCCTATAATATTGTTTTCCCAATTTTTCTCTTAAAATTCGTAATCGAATTTGAAAATATCATATTCCTTTTACCATAACAGAGAATCCTAATAAAATAGTTGTAATTTTGAAAATGTTTAAATGTTCCTTTTTCTGGGAGTTTTGGGCAGTTTTCATAAAAACTGGATTAAAAAAATACTTAATAATTTATTGGGACCGCACACTGGATTGAATCGCATTGAATTTTTTTAAGCTATTTTTACCTAGGTCAACGCTTCTGAATTCAATAAAAATTATTTGAGACCGCTCAGTTTCATTCAAATCACGTTTTTTGGCATTTTAATATAAAATAATGAAGGTTTTAATGAAAAGTACACTTGAAAAAATTGCGCTTTTTCACTGATTAAAATAACTGGAGTGCAATGTTTTACATATAAAACTGACCCTTGAAATTAGTAAAAGAGTGTTTTTTTAAATAAACCACTCCCCTAACTGTCGTATTCGGGATAGCAGGTAATAAGTAGTAGGTAAAATCCATAAAAATACGATACAATCCGAAAAAATAGCAAGAATTCCAAGAGTACTAGTATTTAAAGAAATAATCCAATTATGTGGGGGGTGCCTAATACATTTGGCCACCACTGTTTATATAAATGCAAATATTTATTGCGATTAAAAAAAAACAGTTGGCGGTAGAAGAAGGCAGCAAGTCAAATAGGTTTTCATGATCTCATCGTGTACATCGGGGACTCCATTCATCATGCTGTGACTTTGGTGGTCTGGTTTTTTAAGGTTTGGATACATTGGAGCTACAGACCCCATGATCGATGGGGCAGTAGTGAGTCAAATATACGACTTGCTATAATACAATTTTAGTTAGTCGTATGTTTTATACCCATATACATATCATAATCTTTATTTTTACTTTTTTAATGTTAACAAAGTTTTCAATCAACAAAAACAAAATATTTATTTTTGAGTCAACAATGCCAAATATTTGGTTTTACTTAAAAAGCGTAGTCTACACAATTTATAACTTCAATAAAATCAATTACTTGGGGTGAATTATAAAGCAGTTTTCTCGTTAAAAGTTTAGATTCGAGATATATTTACTTTCTCGTTTGTCGGTTTTCGCCGATCGGGGGATGTGCGTTAGAAAGGGTTGGTGATATAGGAATGTGAGGATGCGAAGCGTTGGGGTGTATAGGACGTAGGTCGCTCAGTCCTTGCAGTACCAATTTGCACCTGATTGTATTCGCTCGCAGATTCACTGCCGACGGGTATATGTAAGGAATGGATTATCGGCTTGAGCGCCTCGTGATGACGGTGATTTGCTTAATATCGATTTGTTTATTTTTTTTAAATATTTTTCATTAAAAATCACAAAAAATATGTTAGTGTTGAACTTATTTGAAATACTTTCAGGTTTTTTTAAAGAATTATTTATACATGTTTGACGTGTATATTTTTAAAGTTTATTAAATAATTTCATGAAAATAGTAGTAATGGGGAATTTTGTAAATTTATGTTTAATAGTTTTATTTCTTACATTTAATGTTGGTTTTTGATGAATACAAAAAATTATAATAAATTTTGTATGTTTATAAAATTCTCATAAAAACTTCACTTAGAAACTCCGTCAACTTAAAATGTTTTTTAACTTTTAAGTTTTTCGTGTATATTCACTTTAAATCTAATTTAATTTCTAAAAACGTATGTACGTTTTTAAACAATATTAACATTCATGGGTTTTCCATATTATAATTTATTAATATACTCCTGCATAATCATAAGTTCGATGAGCCAAAACTCAAAGAATGTCGTTTTTAAAAAAATACATCAAACTACGAGGTTGTCGAGTAGATACTTCTATCAATTGGTCAATATTTTTTTGCTAGATCATTTTCAGATAATCATGTATATTAAATACTTTCTAAGGCTAAAAAAGTGCTGAGCTAGCTATTTTAATAAAATAAAAATGTAAAATAAAAAACATTTGTTTATGACCAGTTTCGAGTTTCTTGATTAATGATTATAGACACAAGTTTCAATTGTAAAATACGAGTACAATAGTTTGTATTTTCACCTGTTAATGAGAACATTTATAATTCTCGAAACTACACGTGTTAACATTAATAATTGAAAACCCAAAAACGGTTAATTTTAATTGTTTTTTAAATGTATATAGTTTTGTGCAAAAGTGCAAATCTAGCTTTTAAAAAAAATAGATTTTCACTATTAAGTAGTTGACGTATAGATTTAAAAAAATCATCATTTTATTCTGAAAACTTGTGTAAATATCATAGAAATTTTATTGATATATCGTGGGCCGTCTTTGGGATTTGGGCATATTATGAGAATAGGCATAACACAAACCTAATTGAATCAGCCTAGGTAATGGGTCGTAAGGGCCGGAACCTGCGTCGTGGTGCCCTTCACACGGCGGAGAAGCGACGGCACGCGCGCCTGGAATGTCACGCCAATCCTGTCGATATATTTGACGTTTACGTTACACATCCCATAAATTCAGTTCGTGACTTGGCACACTATCGTATCTTACCAGGATCACACAGGATACGATCGAAGTACAAGGGTGAGATTCGAATAAGCTTAAACGTCTCTCATAATTAATGCAGGCATACATTTTTTCCTCATCCGTAATTGATAGTTCATGGGGTTTGAAACTGATGCAGAATAAAAAAAAAACACCAGAATAACGTACTTTTTATATATAAATAAAGTAAGTTAATAAATCAAATTCAGAATGAATTATTTTCAATGCATTACTCGTACATTGTCTTAAATTTTGCTTCCTTATCATAAAGCTGATCAAAAATATTGTCCATCTCAATTAAAATTATGGGAATCGGAATCTTACAAGCCTTTATATTAATTTTTGCTTGTTAAATATCACTTATGATTTTTATGATATTTATACTTTTTCCCATTATTACAATTTATTTATCATAAATATGCTAATTTATATGTTTCTGTCTTAAATTTTTATCATATAGGCATATATAAGGGTCTGTACATGTGAATAAATGTGAAACAATAAAATTTAATTCTCAAAAAAGTCTCATAAAACTAATTTACATAAAAAATGCAAAAACAAATATTTGCATCAATTTGAAGTGTTAAATGCGTTGTTATGTTAAGAATTTTAGAAAAAAAAATTTTTTCAACTTATTTCCTGTTTTTTTTGTGGCCATTCATGACAGAATTAAGAAAGAAAGAAAATTATCACGACATATTGAGATGGAATATATTTAAATTTTTTGGCTATGCATTGCTCATATAATCGTGTAAATAATATTGTGCAGTATATGGTTAAGCTTTAGTTTTGCGCAATACTTTATGACTTATACGTTATTTCGCTTTCTAACGTTAATGCATGTTTAAGGAAACTATCCGCAAGGATGAACTTTTATTTTAACTTCGCGTGCCACATAACGTTCGGTACCCGGTTTGATTTTGCTTTCAGACATTTAGGTAAGAAATTTCCTGAAAACCTTGCCTGAAATGTTCACACGAAGAGGCTTGGCGAATCCAAGGATACTTTGAAATATGAAGCTGTTCTCACGACCCAGAGCAATTTGGATTTTATTCCCAATTCACATAAAGCAGTATCGAGTTTATAGCTGTAACATTTATTTTTACGAGAATGAAAAATATGGACAGACTTACGCAATTATTACAATCTAGCATTTTGCCCTACCCAAGACGATGCGTTTTTACTATTTATGATGTTTTACGTAATTACATACAAAACTGCACGAAAATTTTAATTAAAATATTTTTTTCTTTTTTGATATCTCAACATAGATCAGTGTTTCACCGGAGGGGCAATTTAAATGTCTTGGGGGGCGATGCCCTAATCATTCATATCTGTTACATTGGGTCTACTTTGAAAAACGCATTTTTCAAAGTAGTACCCTATATAAAAAAAAATCTTTGCAACTCACACCAAATCTAAGAATCGCACTTATTTTCTTTCGAGTACCAATGTTATCTGAAATTTGTACATTTTATTTATTTATGAAAATGAAATAATTATATTATATATTGTATATATGTATTATTTTCTCCGAATTTTTTAGTTTAATAAAAAATTGATAGGGGGAGGAAGCCGTGGAGATTTTTGAATCGTTGATATGGGGCATGGTAAAAATAAGATAAGGAAACCGATATAAATGAAGAAGAATATGAGAAACTTTGGGCAGTTGTGAACTGATATGTACTGTGTTATGCAATTAATCAGTAAATATATCTAGGGGTTAATAAAGTGAGTAGTGTAATTGTCAACCACGTGTAGAATTGGTGAATGTTACATACGTGTAAATGATCACTTAACCAAGCCTATGACGGTCATAAGACCTGCAAATCCCCAGACAAACAATTCTTCTTCCTCAATGTTGAGATTTCAAAAACGAAAAAAAAAACTCCTAAACGGAGATAATGCAGATTTGTGAACAAGTAATTAGACACACTCAATATATTGTAAATTTAGTATGTTTTTATTGGCTAAATTCCTTATAATAATTCCGTCGATAAACCCGTCATAAACACTGAATCCCAATATTTGTAAGTATAACTATACATTTTTGACTGGGAGACCAACGCGCCGATTTGGAATATGGATTAAAATCTACTTTATTTATTGACTAATGAATGTATGCATTCCGCTTCCCGGAGTGTATCCCGGATTAAAAGGCCATTAGATCTGGGAATGGCGTTTTTCGCAACATCAAAATTGATGTTAGGGATGGTTTTCTCAAATGAAAACTTATTTATTAAATAAAACAATGAAAATATGCACAAATTTCATTTTGTCTTATTTTTCTTATTAAACATAGATAATTGTATTTTAATGAATTTAAAACGTTAAAAAATGTACCATCTCTCATGACTTTTAAGAAACGCCTGAAATATTTATATCTTTCTTTGAAAGCTTTACTGTCTATCAAATCTTCCTTCCTTGGTTCCTTTAAATCTTTTCCCGCAACTCCTTACCTGATTCTTCTTCCTTCGTTTTTATTTTGTTTTCATCAATTCACAGTATCATTAACAAAAAATAAATTGTGATTGTTTGTTCATTTATACTGCATTTAATTGTCTTTCTGCGATAAGTTTAAACAAGTGTATAATATATGGAAGTGAAAGATGGAGTTGGCAAAAGAAAGATGAAAGTATGTAGACTGAACGTAAATGAAATGTGATCTCTAAGACAAATGTGCGGCATAACGATGTATGACAGATATTTAAATAGTGAAATAAGGAAAGAATGCAAGGCTGTGATAAGAATTTTTGATAAAATTATGAAAGGTGTGCTGAGATGGTTTAGACACGTCAAATAGAACAGTAAAATAAATTTACGAGACAAATGTGGTTAGAAATAGGAGCGGGAGAAGGCCGAATAAAATTCGTTATAATGAATTGAAATAAATACTAGAAAGTAGTCAGCTCAGGTTAAGAGTTGGTAGGTATATACGAGTAGTCGCATTTGGATAAGGCAAATATTTTTTTCAAAGATAGGATGATACAGCGTTTGATTGTCTCTGCCTACTCCTGCGGAGAGGAAGCATGATGTTTGGGTTTTATATGTTCTATTCGTTAATGGTGAAAAAACAGCAAGGTATTTATTTTTTGTCATACTTAAGTTTTTCAAGGTGTTTTTTTTTATACATTTATTACATGACAAAACGTATTACGTATTGTGTCGGGTATTGTACCGGGTTGTGGTCCCGTGGTTTAGTGTCGCAAATTCTTGAGGATCAGGGTTACACCGCATCGATACGATGCGGTGCTCTTTGAATCATTGAAAAAATGATTTACGTGTTAAAAAAAGTTCAGTCTAATATAAATTTAAAGGTCGTTTTATTGTTAATTAAAATTTTACTGAATAAATTCTATTATATTAAAAAATCTATTGTGATATGTATTTTAATGGATTTTGTATCATTTTCAAATAGAAAATGATGAAAAATACATCAAAATATGTGCAGCTTTAGATTTTAAGCAAAAGTGGTATTTTTCCAAGTGAAATTTAAATCTGAAAGTATCTAAGTTCAGAGTGTTTTAAGTGTCGGTTTGTGGTTCCGTGGTTTTGTGTCGTGGACTCTTGTGTCAGAGTTTCTCGGTTCGAAACCGCTCTACTTCAATTTGATACCAATTTTTTTTAAATGAGCCACTTTGACTCACAAACGTAGAGTTAAATTGAAAAAGTTTATTAAATAATAAAAACATAAACATTTCTCTGTTGGTTGAAATGTCGGGTTGTTGTCCCGTGGTTAGTGTCGCAGACTCTTAAGTCAGAGTTTCTCGGTTTGAATCCACTCTACCACAATTTGAAACCTATTTCTAATAATGCGCCGCTTAAACTCACAGAATAGTATGAAATTAAAGGATTTTTTTATAAAAAAATAAAAACACAAATATTTATCATGATTTAAAAATAATACTAATAATTTAACGACGAAAAATTGATTATTTTAAAATTTCACATTTTCTTAGCTTATTTTGAAATAAACGATTTTTTTTTCGTTAACATATTATTTGTTGTGTTATATAGAAAAATATTTGATTGCAGAACGTACCCATATCGAAAATGGGTCTGGTTTTTCAAACACGGTCAGACCGAGTATGGCGCGCTATGTCAGTTTGTTGTAAAATTACGGCGGAATTGCGTGCGCTCTCCAGTGAGTAAATGTTGCAAATAAATCAAGTTAATTGCATTCCCGGCCCGATGCACTACTGGGCGGAGCGGAAACTATTCCAGGCCGCTTTGGCGAATTTAAAAACACAGGCCCGCGCCCCTACGAAGGCAATAAACCCTAATTCTGCTTTGAGGAGACACTGCATACACGTTACACATGTAAGCTTCGAGGAACTTTAAACTTATCAAAAAATTACATTTAATATTTAATATTTTGTATTCTTTTTTGACATCTCATCAAAGATGAAGAAGAATATGGAAGTCTGGGCATTTATATAGTCTGGGCTGACGACTGTCATAGCATATTCTACCCATTATTGACAACCACACTACTCAAATTCTTAGAAGTTCTATATATTTGAACCAAATTAACAAACCTTGTTCTTGAATCACTAGAACTTCACTAGAGACATCTATTGGTGAGATGTAAAGAAGCTTTTTTTATTAAGCAGAAACTCCTATATTAGCATGTTAATATTTTTTATATTAAAAGCATTGCCAAAAAACACTACTTTGTGTATCCTGGTATTCCATCATCAAGTCAAATGTAGATTAAAATGAAATTGTTACGGTCTGACATTTGTAAAAAAAATAAAATTTGATAGAGAGAAAAAAGACATATGAAACACAATGGGAATATTTTTTAAAGTGGTCTTTTTATCTTTCATCGTTCACTTTGTGTAATGAATGATGAGGAGAGTTTTAATATTTCAATTTATCTCCTTCAAATCCCATGTATCTGTATTTTTATCTACACACGGGCAAATGTTTTCATGAATGCATATGACGCAAGATCCGTTTCGTCTGTATGTATTATATCAATAGTGTCTATAGTGTCGATAGTGTTTCACGTCAGTCATGAATTTTGTAACGATGTGTTCATTGTCGGCTTTTAGTCAAACATCAAAGTAACGAAAATCGGTATGTCTCTGTTTACGATTTCAGTATTTTACTTACAACAAAAGTGAAGTGCTCAAAACGACCTTTCTGTAATACAACCGAGTTGTCAATTTTCACTTCGTCCAAGGTTACTAGGTTGCAATTATGAAAATACTCGGTCATCAGCCATATACATATATTCGTGTTTATGTACCAGCAATAAGAAAAGTTCATTTTTATGCGTATTGACTAAATAGATCGCAGGTGGACTGTTCTTTTATGTTTCTTTTTTTACTTTTTTTACCGAAATTCTATCGATTAGCTAATCGTTGTGTTTAATTTATATTACTTATAGGCTGTTGTTTTTTCTCAATTAACATGACTTAAGGTATATAATTATCACAAATGCATGATACAATGGACAAAAATTATTAGAAAATTAACGGTGTATCAATTGAAGTCTGACCCCAATTGCGAAAAATAGTAAAGCTCTAATCAGATTTCCCTCTAAAATTACAAATGTTTCCTTTTTATGTGATCGTTAAAATTATTCCATCGATCACGTTATATTTAATCAATTAAAATGGGACATTAAAAGAAAAGTATTTTGATGTTATGCATTTTACTATGAAAATAAAAACGCAAAAATATTTCGAATTATACGAGAGTTTCTTTTATGGGCTGGTCGTTAAATTTATGACCTATTCAGCTTAGCATTATTGTAAGGGTAAGATATGTATCACAACACAATAATTTATAAGTAATTATATCTCTACAAAATATCAATATTTACCAGTTAAATGGTTGCATAATTTATTGAATTAATATCTTATTAAATTAATATCATGACGTTCGATTTCAACAATACACCGAATGTTATTGTTTGTCATAAAAAGAGGTCTATAGGCTCTACACGGAAAGTATATTTATGTGTATGTTTATGTATAAATGTTTACTTAAAAAGCAATATCTTTTTTTCTAAAGTAAAATAAAGTAAATGTTATACTGTTTTTAAAATAACATAAATAAAACAAACTTTTAAAAAAACTTGCCAGGTTAGCTTCATTTTTTTTTTCAGGGTGATGAGTCAAAGTCACCTGAAAATTTATTTAAAAATCATTGACCGGGCATTAATATTTTTCCGCCAAGGCAAGCCAGCATAAGTAATACTGCAATCAAAAGAACACTTATTCAGTATTATGAAACAAAAATTAGAATCCTAAAATATGAAAAATTGAAAAAGTGACACTCAAAAAAACACTCAGTGAAAAAAACTGATGTTCGGAAAATTCATAAAAATGGAAATATCTGGAAAACTAAGGCACTTTTACCGAGGTCATATTTTCATTTTTTGTTGACTCATAAGCTGGCCTAACACCCTTTAAAAGAAATACGTTGTATTATGCGACACCCTGTGTATTTTATATATATATATATATATATATATATATATATATATATATATATATATATATATATATATATATATATATATATATATATATATATATATATATATATATATATATATATATATATATATATATATATATATATATATATATATATATATATATATATATATATATATATATATATATATATATATATATATATATATATATATATATATATATATATATATATATATATATTTATATATATATATATATAAATATATACATATTTATATATATACATTTGTGTGTACACACATATGTAGATATAAATTCACATACGATGTTTATTAAAAGTTTTCTTATTTAAATTTTGCTTGATACACCAGGACTCATGCATATAAATATGTAAACGGTAACTTCATATATGTGTACATCTATAAATGTAAGTAAGGATACTTCAAATTACCACTCAAAAGTTGAAATCAACAGCACGAACGAATTCAAAATGCAGTTAATAAACTTTTCGTTATGAAATATAAGACCTTAACTTGTTGAAAATTTTGTAGGTACTGAAGAAATTTTCTGAAAACTATTTCTCCACTAACTCATTGGCTAAACTTTCGATTTAATTCAGGCGCATTTCTTTGAAGTTTCAAAGAAACGCCAAGTTGCTAGAACAAACATGGCGTCAGTTTATTTTTCTTTGCAGTGCTCGCCAACGAATTATTCCGGTCAAGTAACAAACAATTTTTTGAGAAGAAATACGTAATATTTATATTAACAATAATAAAAAAATTGTTTTGTATTCGTAATATTTCTTTTCTAAGGTTCCAATATAATGAATGTACTTATTTTGTATTGTTTGTACATACTTAAACGTTTCCAATTAATATTTGGTTCATATATTATTCTATTTTATCAATTTATTTACACATTTTTTTTATATTGGCTTATTCCTGAATAAAATAAGTTGCTTAAATTTTAAGTCATCATAATTTTTTGATACAAATATAATGACTTTTTAAAGCCGAAATATAATTTTTTTGCTACTATTTTGACACTTACATAAAATAAATTGAAATAAAAATAATATGTAATCTCAAACAAAATAAATAACGTGTCGTTTATGGTTTATGGAATTTCGATTCCGTTGAGTGATTCTCCTAATTCACATACATTCGCCTCATAAATATGGTTTACTGTTTTTTCTTCACTCAATCGTTCCACATGCCTAAACCATCTCAACTAACTCATTACTCATAATTGTATCGATTATGCTTACTTTACCCATGAATTTATTCCCTATACCATTATTCTGACATCTATCACACACCGTTTTCCGCACATTTGTCTGAAAAATCACGTTTCGACTGCATTTAGTCTATGTACATCCATCCTTCCTATGCTAACTCTATGATTTATTTTTATACATGTAGCTACAAACACAGACAATTTTTTTTTTACATTTATACATATGGCAAACTTATAATTTTAGTTTCGCTGTGCCTCTCCAAAAAAGAGACTGCGCTTTTGTACTTGGAAAGGGATTTACACTCATGGATTATTGTTTTACTTGATTAATGGTATAATGGTCTTTTTCTTTTCTTTTAAATATTTTTTATAAAGATCACACATAACGGGCATTATTTTTTTTCTTTTGAATTTGAATACATTCTATTTTTATTCTTTAGGGAGTTTATTGAAGTATTTGGTTCCCAAGTATTTATATGTAAGATGTAAAAACTAATGGTTTTTAATCGTTTAAAACTAGATTGGTTTTTAATCAAAACTTCTTAATTTTTAGTCGCCTCAGTTTTGTTATTCCTTTTAAAATTTTGATCAGTCTCCTTTTGACATTGTGGGGGGAAAAAATCCCTGCAAGCTCTTTCTCAGCTACATCCTTCTCACACTTCAACTTGAAGAAAGTTTCTCAGGAATGTTCGAAAGCGGAAAATTGCGATCTTACCCCTTGGATACCAGCAGAGATACGTCCAAGAAAATGCAGCCCCGATCGGATCTCAAATACCTTACTGTCATTTAAAAATGTGATTCACATGACAGAGGGATTTGAAAATATGTAATTATTTAATTGTTATGAAGATAAAGTACAGTTTCTAGATGTATTATTTTTCTAGAAGGTTATATTTTAATTTTAAATAAACATACAAAACTTGGGTCTTAAGAGTAAGCTATGATACAGAGAGAGGTGACAACAGACCTAATATAGTCGCAGTGTCATAAGGGATGCAAGATCCCTTGACCTCATATTTAAATAAAAAAATGATTTGTATACACTACTTTTTATCTTTATCTGTACCCAATGGTACAAAGGGCACTACACCAAATTTTGCAATGTTTATTCGATCGTTCATTATATGACGGCATGATGAATTTAGTCCTGTACTTCAAGAACCAGTCCTGGAAAATATGAAATTAAGGAAAGAGTGAAGAAAAGAAATGCATTGAACTCACCCGCTTTAGGAATTGAGTCCGGGACCTCCAGTAAAGTAACCAAATATGTTAACCACTACACTACGGAATTTTATAACCATGTCTGAACAAACTGATGCGTTTTTTAAATAGATATTATTATAAAAATTCCTACATTTTAATAATAATAATAATAATAAAAATAACTCTTTATTCCAGCTTGACTAAGTGGTGGGTGCAATACTTAGTCAACCATATATGTTTTACAACATTTTTTTATAAAATGAAATTAAAATTCCAATAATAAATAAATAAAATTTTAAGAAAAGAAACCGCGAAAGAAAAACAATTGAAAATAAAGTTTTTTTTGGAGAGATGTAGTAGATGAAGATGGCTTCGTAGAAATAAACCTTGAAAATATCTGATTTTTCAGAAGTTAAAAATATTTAATTGATATTTATAAAATAATAAGGCAGACGGTGGATATCTTTGGTTCCACATTCAATAATAAACGATGTTTTTGTTTAGGATCTAATTAAAATTCCAGTAGGACCTCTGGTAGAATGCGTTATTCATGGCGAATCGAGACCCCATAACCCGAGGGTGAGGGTCAGGAGATCAGCATAGATATTCGAGGGACGACACGGGGTTGGAATGTTGAGAAAGAAATAGAGCATAGTGAAAATTCGAGGCTGTGCGAAAAATTGTGAAAATAATTCAGTATTTTTTCCAACAAAATTGAATTCATATTCCAACTGTACGAGTATGTATTTTGTTACTTTATTTTTTTATGAATTACCTAACATCCAAGTGACTCTGAAATCTAGCTACGGCTTATGCAACACCGCTTATCATGACCGTACTCAGGCTTCAACTTTTGTTAGTTTCATAGCTTTTGCCTGCTCGTGAGTGGATTTATTTACTTATTGACAAAGCACCCAAAATTGAGTGATACATAATTAACATGGATTTACTCACGCTAACCATTACACCAAAAAAAAGTACGTGAAACGTGTATGTTAAAACAAGGATTTATGTAAAATATAACACTCGTAAATATATATTTCGAGCAAAATTTGTGGGGCAGTCCGCCTCCGTGGTGTAATGGTCAGCATGTTTAGCTACCGTGCTGGAGGTCCCGGGTTCGATTCCCAGGGGAGGGTGAAAATAAATATTAGTGATTTAACACTAATATTTATTTAATATTACCCTGGACTGGTTCCTGAAGCGCAAGAGTGATTACCTTGCCTTCATGTAAGTAATGATCAAGATAACACTGCGTCAATTTTATGCAGTGCCCTATGCACCATTAGGTGCGGATAAGGGTTATATAATAACCATTACACCACGGAGGCGGACTGCCCCACAAATTTTGCTTGAAATATATATTTACGAGTGTTATATTTAACATAAATCCTTGTTTTAAAATAAACGTTTCACGTACTTTTTTTTAAGTACTTCTTAATTTATTTTGGATTTTAATAGTATTTTTAAAAATAAAAATAAAAAAATAAAAATGGAACTGGCAAAGGAAAAAATAGAACAGGCAAAGGAAGGATGAAAGCAGAGTGAACGCTGTTGAAATACGCTCCCTCAGACGAATGTGTGGAAAATCATTGTATGACAGAATTAAAAACAACGATATAAGAAAGGAATGTAAGGCTGAACGAGGAATAATTGAAAAGATTAGGAAGAGTTCTTTGCGGTGGTATGGACATGTGGAGCGAATAGATAACGAGAGAATGACTAAGAAAATATATGTGGCGAATGTGAGAGGGAAAACAGAACGTGGACGACCGAAAAAGACTTGGCACGATCAGATCAATCAAAACCTAAAATCTGGCGGTGTCAAAAGTCTGCGTAATCGGAGGGCATGTATGACTAGATGTATGGATGTGAAGGAGGCGAGGAGTGTATATCAGAACAGAAGAGTGTGGCGTTCCATCCTCTCTGCCTACCCCTGCGGGGAAACGGCGTGATGGTAGTAGTAGTAGTAGTATAAAAATAAAATAAAAATTAAGTGAAATACAAATCGAACGTTAACTAAACAACATTATTAAAAAATAAAAAATAAATCATAGAAAATTTTACATAAATACATAATCCACATAATTAATCAATTTTAAAACTTAATCTCCTAACACTTAAACGATAAATTTTCAAAAACGCGTGTTTCGTGCGAGTATCCTTGTGGAAGCCTCGCAAGCCCGCTGTGTAGTTTCCGGTTCCATGACGAAAAGCTCTCCTTCATTCGGACCGGTAAAAGCACTCGGAAGGTATTCTGTTTTGGAAGCTCCTTACTCTCCGACTGATTCAACCCCGAGAAATATTATCATCCGGTCACTTAGGATCCGGGGATGGTGGAAGTAAGGATTTTATATATTGGTCACGGGATAACGACAAAGCACGTTTCTTGCATCCCTTAAAATTTTATCTTAATCTCACAAAAAAATGTTCTCAAAATTGTAGTGTTAGTAAAAAAAAACTGTCATTTACCTTTAAATACTTTTTAATTGTACCAGTGAATAGTTTTTTGCCTCCGTAATATAGTAGTCAACACGTTCGACTACGGCGCTGGAGATCTCGATCAGATTCCAGGGTCAAAAAAAAAACAAGCGGTTTTTCATTCTATTATATATTATTTATATCCCTAGACTGGTATCTGAAGCGCTGGGCTGATTACATTTCCTATGTGTATTTAACTGTCAAGTAATTGATCATTTTATACAAACACTGTTTGTATAAAATCAAGTGCCCTATGCACCATTGAGTTTGAGATTAACACTAGGTTAGAGCAAAGGTTAGATGAAAACTAATTTTACAGTTTTCACCGGAATTGATATTTTTTATATTCAAATTTTGTTCAATTTAGTGACGTATAATTTATTAAAAAAATATATAATTAAGAAGTTACTTCCCAAAACCTCTATTTAAGAGGCTTTGCAAACTACCACTTTATTTTTTTTCTGCAGATAGAATAGTAAAGATAAGGAAAATAAACGTAAAACCTAGTGGTATATATAAATATGGATAGGCATGGAAGTCGAAATAGCTATCGGGAGTCAAAATAATCGGCGGGTATGTATATGGAGATGGTAGAGGCGAAGAATGTTTTCAAATACAGAGTGGTGTGGCGTTTTATTCACTCTGACTACTCTTGCGGAAAAAAAGCGTGATGGTTAGTTATATAGTAATATAGTAATGATAGGTATCACCCCATAGCCAACTCAATAATTGAAATTAAAAACATTTAATCCATTTTATTCATTGTTTTGGCATTTACTTTGTGGTAAGACATGATGAAATTATTAAAGAAAACACTTGTTTTTAACCACTTGAGTTTATTTTATGACGACTTGTTTCAAAAGCCAGCTTCCATCTTCAGGTCTAAATGTAAACTAAAACATAATAAATAATTAACTGTTCTATAATTTTTTCCTTTATTTTCAAACTGCGCCCCATTGACATACCCCCTCCCCCTAACTTACCCCTCTCCTTATTTATACAACAGTTAATTGTTTATTATGTTTTAGTTTATATTTAGACCTAAAGATGGAAGCTTAGTTTTCGAAACTAGGCGTCATAAAATAATCTCAAGTGGTAGAAAAAAACTAGTCTTTTCTTTAATAATTACATTTCATATACTTATGTTTTACATTATAAAATAAAAATTAGTAAATAAATAGTGACCACTAAAATAAAAATAAAAAGAATGATAAACTTTTCAAACGAAAAAATATTCGCTATTGTCATCAGTTCCCGTGGTTCAGTTATAAAATCCACTTTAACTTAAAACATATTTTTACACTTATGAAAAAACGCATTCATTGTTTTAAATTTAAAGCACTCACATTCATTTGAAAAGTGTGAATATGTATGTGTACGTGTGGGTATTAAAATAATTTACGGTACGGTGTAATATGTTCGGCGGCTCTGTTTTATTGCATTCGTAAACACTGGTCATGGTGCAAAAACACAAAAAGGCCGTTTCCGCCCACCGCAAGCGCGACCATAGTGCCTGGAGTACACTGCGTACCATAAACTAACGGACCAAAAATATTAACTTATTTATTTATTTTTAATCATATACATAATTACAAATAAAAAATAACAATAATGTGCCAACACTGAGTCTTTTCATTTACAGTTTACAACATTTATGTTTAAAATTATATTAACCCTAGAATACTGAAGTATCGTAAAAATTACGACGGCTAAATGAAGATTAGAGTGGTTCCTCGAGCGCCCGACGCGGCTGCTGAGAGAACCACGCTCCATCATTTATTTAATTTTCTCCGGACATTTACATCTCAAGTCTACAATTTTTCGCTCATCTATAAATATTGTGATTGGTGTTAACTTGAAATGGTTAAAAGTTATAATTTTATAAAGGTTAGCTGTTAACTGATGAAAGTGCATCAATAATATCATTGCGTCCTTCAATATAGTAATGCTGGTCTAAACGGTGTAGTGTATTTCTAAGAATCTGTGCCGAATGAACACATGTGGCAAGTTGGCGTTAAAAAGTGCTTTGTGTTCGTCCCTTAAGGGTACTTTACGACCATAGTGTATTCATCCGAAACCCCTAACTTCTCGGAGATAAATGACTGCAATAAAAATGTGCAAAGACAATACCAACCTGAAAACATGTGCTTAAATAGTTAAATTTTATGAAATCGAACTACAAACTTAAATACCTCAATTGCGCCAGCTCAATTTCAAAGGAAAACCTCATAGACAAAACCATCATGTCGGATCACGGAAGGGCGGCAAAAGAGGATAAAAGTGAAGTCCCGTTTGATTGTGCTAGTCTGGAAGTTGGAAGTTGGCCATCCACAATGACGAGGAGATCAACAAGCTGCCCTCCAGCGTGACGACCATCGCTCAGGAATGCGTCCTGCCCAACACCTTGGCCATTCTCCAGCCCATGGGATCAAGAGGAAGGCGTATTAATTTGTCGGCTCATCTTTTCCCCGCTCCAGACTCGACAGCCCGAGATCGATTGACGACGTTTTAATCCATTTTTTTATATCATTATCATCATCATCTTATTATTATTATTACTATCCATGTCTTTATAAGCGCCCTTGAGGTAGTATTTTACGAAAATGGCGCTATACAAATTATCCAAATTATTATTATTATTATGCCTGGAAAGAACAATCTTTTAGTCATTTCTGCGCTTCACAGTAGCCTTCTTAATAAACCTTTTATTTTTTTATTTAATTTTAAACCGAAAGAATGTTATTTTACATTAGTATTTTTTATTTATTTTATCCTGTTTATTCCCGTTTTATTTCTTTGTTATATTTTTTTTATGTTTAGTAATAACGTCAATCGAAAGATAGTTTTGTAATCTAGGGTAATTGGAAAATCGTTTATGGTATGTAATGAAATACGCCATAGCCGAATGGTTAGATATATTTCAGATATATCCACCTCAAATATTCATTTGTTAATAACGCTTTTATACTTAGTTCCCTATATTTAATGAGTTATTTCGTTATTTATATGTGACTCAATGAGTGATATCTCTAGATTTACCATTTTTTTGGCAATACCGGTGGTAGAAAAACAACTAAAACTCTCATTAATATTACCACATATAATTTTATTCACAAAACTAAATTAAAAATGAAACGTTATTTTCATTAAAAATAACGTGTATTTTATTATTTAGAACATACCTTAAGAAATTTTTACCGCGTAGGTTATTCTGATTTTTTTTTTTCATTATTTTATTAGGTACATTTTTTATGCAACTGAAACTCTTATAATTCTTTTATACACCCATGTACATATTATTCTGAGGCATATCCTAAAACTGAATTCCATAAAAAAGATTTAGTGTTAAACAATTCTTACTATTGAAGATATTTAAATATGTGTTTTTTGGTAAGTCAAAGGTATTGCTGCTTAGCATTAAACTCGCCAATGTGTACATATATTCTGTAGAAAATTTTAAAATAAATAATTGCATGACGCATAGTAAGTACATGCATGCTTAGGAAATTCGAGAATAAATGCTTTTAACTGAAATGATAGTTATAATAATAAACGAGGGTACCAACTCTATAAATGGAAACTGAAGAAAAATGATAATTTTGCACGTTGAAGTATGGCTTATCCTGAAATATTATATCTTTGTGTTATCAAGATATTAATCAACGAACTATATTTTTAAACGTTGAAGTATGGCTTATCCTGAAATATTATATCTTTGTGTTATCAAGATATTAATCAACGAACTATATTTTTAAACGTTGAAGTATGGCTTATCCTGAAATATTATATCTTTGTGTTATCAAGATATTAATCAACGAACTATATTTTTAAAGTCAGATAATTATAACCAGTACTGTACCTTCCTTCCAGAGCTATGCATATTTTTACGTTCGTATAAGTTTGGCATGTACTGAAATTTTCCCACACAAATACACGTTACTTTAAATTCTTTCGTGATTATACATACCATAATACGTACAAACGTTTGTAGGTCCGCATTAGTGCATCGGGCAGCATATAGCCAGGTACTGCGCTAGCGCGGTGTCGGCTATTTGTCAAATTTGTTTTTTTACTACGTGTTATACGTGCCTTATGACCTAAGTGACATAAACGCCACGTGACGATGGTCGAATTCTGCAGAATTTTATTAGCGCTCAAGTAAAAAACCTGACACGGTTTTTTTTGTATTCTTGAAATACTTGAATGAGAGGATTGCATATATTTCTTTTAATATTTTAAGAGAGCGTTATCTTGAAGTGATAACTGATTCTGAAACAACACTCATTTTTGCACACACACAGATGAAAACTATTTTTAATATTTATTGTAGATATATGTTGTTGGCTTTATTTTTTTAATATCTTATTAAACGTATTTTTTTTAAATTTCTTACTAGTGAAATTATTTCATAATTTAAATTTAAAATTTTGGTATCTCAATAGTGATGAAGAAGAATATACATATCTGGGTATTTACAGAGCTTACGGTCTATCATAATCTGTTTTTAATTATATTACTCAACTTCCGAGTGTATCTGAAACCTAGGTACGACTTATCCAATACCGTTTATCATGGCCCTATTTAGGCTTCAACTTTATACGTTTTAAAGCCTATACCTATTCTTTATGTCTAAAGTTACTATAATTTTAAGTAATTCACGAGTGAAGATTTCTTGGCAAAAAAACGCTCGAAGTGTCATAAGCTGTTCAGTGATGACTTCGAATGCTAGTTATATACACTTTGAATAGGTACTTTAAAATAAGTGTAACATGCACCTTTCTATCCAAGGTGTCAATAAAAATACAATTACAAGTTCATAAATTTGAGTAGTGTGGTTGTCATTCATGGGTAGAATATTACACTGTATAAAGTGTTCACTTTAACCAGCCTATGACAAGTATTAGCCCTGTAAATTCTTAGATTGAAAATTTTTCTTCTTCATATTTATTGAGGTATCAATAAAAACAACTTTTCAGTCGGAAAAACACAGAATTTGTGAAAAAAGCTTTGGACTCAATCAAATTATTTTAGTAAATATCAAATAACAAAGATTAAAGTAATGTATATATAAATATTGTTTAATTTCATTAATTGATTCGGCAGTCACTTTGTGGTAAAATCTATCCATTATTAATAAATGTTTTACTTAGTACATACCAATATTTCTCAAAATCTACTGTGACACGAGTTTTGATACATTCCGCATCATTTTCAAACACCGTTTATGAAGCTAATTCTAAATTTTAGAGTTGGGTCCTTGGGACGTTGAAGGTTGAAGAGGGGGTAATAGCTGTTTCTAAGTTTCATTTATTTATTTTTATTTTTTAAAATTTCTTATCAGTGGAAACATAGACAATAGGGGGGAGGCTTTATTCATTGTCATATTGATAACACGTGTCACAGTAGATTTTAAGATATATTGGTATTTACTAAGTAAATTATTTATTAAAACATTAAGTTGATAATTAACTGTCCAATTTTATTTAGTAGTTTTCATAGACTAAAAAAATAGGAAAATTTATACAATTAATCATAAAATATTAACTATTACAACCCTTAAGAATACTTTGCCTATTAATTACGTATTGGAAACTACCCTTATATTGAATATAATTTTGTTCCACACCACCGTCTAACAACGCTTGTAGGGAGTAATTAATTCACATTAGTGGGTATGTAAACTTTAAAACAACCATAAAATACATAAATTTGTAATTTATTATTTCATGGAAAAAATATCAAAGTAGCGATGGTAATTTCCTATTGAATCATGGCCTTAAGAAAGAAGTTTTTATTATTTATGGATATGAAAAATCTATTTCCTTCTTCAGCTAGATACGTGATCAAATTTATGCAAAAAAATATTCTTCACGTATATTATTCATTCCAAGTAAAAATATCGAAAAGAATATTGATTTTTTTTAATATATAAATAATAATTTTCTACATTAACAATTACTTTTGAAAATAACCAGTCTATGAACCTACATATAAACATTCAATTATATCTTTAATTTAAAATACTTTTTTCATGTTAAATTAAATAATCTGAAATACTTTTTATTAAGTGATCACTTTTTACACGTGTTACATTCACCATTTTACCGAAGAAGATTTCATTTGAAGCATTAATAGAAATTTTCAAAAAATTCAGTATTATTATTTCTTTTCGTACAAGGTATATTATTATGACTTTTTTAATTCGTCTTCAATTCCACTCAGCCAGAAATGGTCATCATCGCTGAAAAAGGCATGTTTTACATTAAAATTTTAATTTTACTTCTACTAGAACCATCATGCCATTTACTACAGGGGTAGGTAGAGAGGATGGAACGCCTCACACTTCTGTCCTGACATACACTCCTCGCTTCCTCCACATCCATACATCATGTCATCCGATTACGCAAACTTTTGACACCACCAGATTTTGTTTCTGATTGACTTGATCGAGCAAGTTTTTTGTCCATACCACCTTAAAGAACTCTTCTTAATCTTTTCAACTATTCCTTCTTCAGCCTTACATTCCTATAATATGTCTTCATTTTTAAGATTTGTAATGTAGATCTATTATGTATTATTACCTATCCCAGAAGGACTAAGGACTTAAATTTATTTTTATTTTAATTTTTACTGGGTCAGATGAACTGTGACCGTGACACACATTTCGAGGTACTCATCATCATTATCAAATACCGTTTAATCTTAAGAATTAAGGTTTAAGCTTTAAAAATAAGATTACTCTGCATTACATCAATTACCATCGTCACGTTACATTTCACATCCACACATTTACAAGTGTATAATGTTCCTTGATATGGTACAAGTTACCCGTTTACTTGTACCATTGTGTCGGGTCTATTAATGCTGCCGACAATAATATAATAATACACGGTACAGCACAAAGTGCGATACGTAAATGTGCTCACATTCCAGCCGAGAATAAGCGACTAAATGATTTACTCAACACATTACGTCTAGAGTTCCTTACTCCGTACCGCGCGGAGGGGCAATTTACTCCCCTTGATATAGTCTAAGATGGCTTTAATACCTAAATACAGGGAGCTCTGTGTCAAGAAAAGTTTTTCCCATTATAAAAATATATTTTTAATCAATTGATAACACTTAATTAATGAGTATTCAATTTTAATAAACAGAAATAATATCTTTTAAACCCTTATTGTATTGAAAAAATGAAAAAACAGTTTCAATATAAATAAACGACAATTACTTTAATTATTTTAGCTTTGAATTCAATCTTATTAGTTTTTTAGTACACTCCAGTAGTCCAATACCACGAGGAATTTTGAAAGCAAGGAGTTGAACACACTTAAAATTTTATAAATATTTTTTTTTTTAAATCGTGTTTTCAAATTTTAAATTATACGCATGTACTCGTTTATATATATGTGTTTGTATATATATATATATATATATATATATATATATATATATATATATATATATATATATATATATATATATATATATATATATATATATATATATATATATATATATATATATATATATATATATATATATATATATATATATATATATATATATATATATATATATATATATATATATATATATATATATATATATATATATATATATATATATACATATGAATATATACCTATTTACATTATGAACTGTATTGACTACATTCAATGCTTGAAAGACTAACTTATATTTAATAGATGACGAATGATACATATATTGTTGAACGAAATCTAAGATTATTTTTTACGAAGCATATTTGATCCAAGATATACCAAATATTTAACATTCTCTGTTTCTCTATTTCAACAAAAAAAAAAACAAAACTGCTATAATTTTATGGATGATTATGTATGAAAGCATTTTGAATTCCCTATTGTCTTCAGAAGAAGCCATCTGAGCTTATTAGTCCAATTTGAATATCTGCCTTCATTGTTTGACAAGAACGATATCCCTAATAGTAAAATTATTATGTAGATAATCTCATACTTATTCTTTAAGATGCGTTTTAGTGCGCAATTACCAGATTCCTTGGTATTGTTTATTTCAGAACGATGCAAAGATAATAAATATGTCCAGAATATAATTTAACAAATGAATCTTTACGGTTGGTTTTAAACAACAACAAAAAATCATTCAAAATAAGCATGAAAATGATATTTATAAGATTGATAAGTCAAATTATTTGTAAATACGGTTTATTTTCATTATATTAAAAAATTATTACTTATTGAATTTAGGCTTTTAATTTTAAACTTGCCTGTAATCAAATTGATCTTTAATATTTGATTTTTACTGAAAAATAATAAGAGAGAAATGAATCATGCAATTCTTTCCATGAAAGATGTATTTTGATTTTATTTATTTTTTCATTCAATTAATATTTCAAGTGTTTGTACATATGCATATAAAGAAATGTGTGTGAAAGAAGTTTTTTTCATACTTTTTGCTGATTTTTTTCTTATTATTTTTTGACATCTCATCAAAGATGAAGAAGAATATGGAAGTCTGGGCATTTACGGGGCTTACGACCGTCATAGGCTGGTTTGTTTGGTGTTACATCTCACCAATAGATGTCTCTAGTGAAGTTTTAGTGATTCATGAACAAGGTTTCTAAATTGGTTCATATATATAGAACTTCCAAGAATTTGAGTAGTGTGGTTGTCAATAATGGGTAGAATTGGTGAATGTTACACGTGTGTAAAGTGATCACTCAAACCAGCCTATGACGGTCGTAAGCCCCGTAAATGCCCAGACTTCCATATTCTTCTTCATCTTTGATGAGATGTCAAAAAATAATATGAAAATAACTCCTGTAATTGGAGATAATCCAGATTTTGTGAACAAGTATTTGGACACACTCAAAATGTTGATTTTTTTCTTGTTATTTTATCCTTATTAAGAAATAATAATAAAGTTTTTAAACGTAAGGAACGTAAAAAACCATATTTTCGTGTATTGAAAAATATTTAAGGGCATTTTGAAAGATATCCATAAAAAATATCAGTTAAAATATATTTTTATACGTTTCTCTAACTAGTTTGTATTTATTACATTACTACAATGAATATTTTTTTGGAATTTATGAAAGCAACATTATACAGACGTTTTCATAAGTAAATAGAAAATGCAGGAGTCTTTAATATAATAAACATTATGCATACAAATTACATGTTACAAGAAGTGGAAGCTTGAAGACATGAACACCCTTACACCCCTCTGAGGGCGCGAAGCCAGCAGAGACGTTCAGCGGTGACTTCATTATACGCGAATACCACCGTTTGTTTGCGTATCCACTAAAATGCTAACCCGGATTATTTTCAACATCTATCCTCTTTCTCTTCCCTCGCTGACGCCAATTATGCGCCATGTTTGTAACTACTAGGAGAAATATTGCGAAAATTCGAACGCCGAGCGATATTTCTAGAAAACTTACTCCCCGCGAAATGTAAATGAATCGCTTAATATTCTACTTATGAAGACGATTATTCAAGGACTACGCCAAGTGTTTGTTGCGGGCACATTAAGACTTTCGTGTGAGGTTATAATGTGAGCGCTCTCAGTATTTTAATAACGCAATTCGGAAATTTGGGGTTGTGAATTTCTCCCCTGAATTAATATAAACTTGTTATAAGTGAGAGTACACAACTTTTTGAAATTGAGAAATAAACATTATCGCGTTCGAGAATTTAATAAAGGCCACAAAACACAAACCTCCAGTGTGATACAAGTGTTCACATAAAGGATAGGTAATATTGTGAACTGAAGGAAACTTTGGATATTCCCCCACACGGAGCGCTGCTTTGAAAATAAATGTAGTCATTTCAATCGCATAATGTATTTCAGAGATTAACCTAACTTGTCTTTTCTCTAATAATTTAGTGTTTATTACCAAAAATGTATTCATAACTGTTTAGTATTCTAACAAAATTTATTGGAACAGTTCTCTCAAAAGTCGATTGTATTAATATTCTTCACAATATTTGATATATACAATATTTTTTTAGTAATCATGATACGATAAACTCCAAAGTTACAATGTAAAAATTATTAAAAACAACACCAACAAAAAACATCGTTAAGAAGTATTCAGATTTGTTTAAAAATTATCTATAAATTTATTTATTTATTACTAAACCAGCTTCATTCTGTTGTAATAAAATGCATATGATACTCATAAATTGACCAGTCTGACCAGTGACCAGTTTGATGATGTCGGTAACGACAAAACCCGGTCGCTGGTCAAATAAAAATAAAGTGGAAAAGCTAAAAATATTGGTTTTAATCTCATAAATTGAAATAATAATAAATAAAAGAAAAACGGGTATTTTTTGTGATATACTATATTATAAACCTTTATCAATGTTTCTGATAATTTCACAATCTAACTTGTGTCAAATCAAATATTTTTAATAAAAGATTTTATTTTCTATATTCAATATATTATTGATGCAATGTGTGATTTACATTCTTTACAAATCTATTAAAAGGCACACCTATTTTTCTTCAAGCCATATTAATACTTAGATAGCGAATTAGGAATTACATGGAATCGCCGTTCTGTTTTTCCTCAATTTCCTTACTTTATATTAGAAATATCCTCAAGCCTGAGTTCCTGCAATTTTTCCATAATTTTTCATCAAGCATACGAGATTTTATTCTACCCCTAAAACTAAATAATCTGCAGCACAATAAACCATAATGATTCCATGTATATTATTTAGATAGTACGTACCTACATACTTTTTCTATTATTCAAGTCTTATTTATCCAGATATAAAATAAAAATATTGTGAAATTTTCTGTCAGTCTCTGTATTATTGTGATAAGACACATATTATACCAAGAATCGTTACATACAAATATATTAATAATCTAATGCAAAATTTTACATGTTTTATCGTATGTAGATACTAAAACTTTTGTATCCTCTTATGATTTTCACATAATATTTCACGAAGTATTATATCGTCTTCACATAACACTATTATCGGAGGCGCTTATTCAGAATATTCAGCCAATACACTTATTCAAATTCGAACACTGCTTCCTCAATAAATAACGCGGTAAAACGATTTAAGCATTTCCCGCGAAATACGATAAAACACACTATCGTAAATATACTATCACCTACATATTCTACGTCCATACTGTACTTTGAAGTATATATGCATAGATATTCGACCACAAAAATACCGGGGCTTCTAGTTTTCTTCATACTGTAAATTTTTACTACCTTAGACACAGTATACTTGTCTACACCAATTTTTCTTAGTAAAACAATGCAAGTAAATAATTTATGAACGGTACGGCATTGAAAGCTCCGATTACTTTTAAATACCGCAACATGATTGATAACAGGTAAACCAAAATTTTAACACATCTCAACCCAAGAGAACTTCACTTGTTCCGGTACAAATTTTAATGAATTTCAGTGTCTTTGCCGTTGCAGATCCCGCGATGTGGAACAACTCACCCCTGAATCTGAGATCCATACAAAATTCTGAAGAGATTTTTTTTTTAAAAGGAAAATATTTATGTTTTTATTATTTACACATATATTTCAATTTCACACTATTTCGAATTTCGATTCGAACCGAGAAACTCTGACTTAAGAGTTCGCGACACTAACCACGGGACCACAACCCGATACTGATCTTTTTTTTTGAACCCGTATCCGCACCCAATGGTGCATAGGGCACTGCATCATATAAACGCAGTGTTATCTTGATCGTAAAGATATGAGGAAAGGTGATCAGCCCTCCGCTTCAGGTACCAGTCCAGGGTAATATTGAATAAATATTAGAGTGAAAAAATCACTTAAATTCATTTGACCCTCCCCCCAAGAATCGAACCCGGGACCTCCAGAACGATAGTCGAGCGTGCTGACCAATAAACGACGGAGTTTTGATCATAATCAGATTAAATCTAAATTTTCACTTAAATACATCGATTGCATTACGCAACTTTCTATACGTAAATATATATTCGTAAAAATATAATTTTTTTTTTTTTTTAAATAAGACACGTAAATTGTAAAGCGCTCTTGAGGTGATTATTGACGAAAATGGCGCTACATAAATTTGCCATATTTTTACATATTATTATAAATACATAAAAAGCTAGGTTTGTAATGTACTTCAAGCAATTTAGAGAACACAGGGGTAGGTACTTGTGCTCGCATTTATGTAACACAGTGTAACACTACACAGAATATAGGCAGTGTTGACACCTTAACCTTTCATAGGCATTGTTGTTCAATATACAGAGCGGAACGCTCCCCATAATAGAGCTTAGCGGCATGATTTCATAAATCACCCTGTACCATTAGCATCATCCTGTTTGTATCATTTACCTGGCTACCCTCGCACACGTACGAGGCCAGGGGCGGTGCGTAAGAGGAAATGAAAAAAAAAGAATGATTAATTACTCTGCCTGAAACTAAGATATTTAAACAAAATAATATGAATTACCATTTTGCTTCATATTTAAGGCACATACACTCAGGTTTTTCATTTTAATGAATAACATTATAAGCAATGCTACTTATTATCAACAAACATAATATTTTGTATCAGGTTGTGCATAATTTTTGACATTATAGTTCGATGAATTTTCTTTTCTATTAATCCTTTTCTCAAGCTTTTCTATTCTACGAATAAACCACAACAAACTGAATGTATTTTCCAAACCACATTAAACACCCCATTTTTTTTAAATTAAATATTTCTTAATATAATATATATTAATCCCAAAATGAAATGAATATTAATCCCAAGAGATGTGTCTTTTTTCGCGAGTGTTTTTGCCTAGAATTTTCACTCATGAATTACATGAAATTATACTAACTTAAAACATAAAGAGCAAATCCACTCGCGAGTAGGCTTACGCTATGAAACATAAAAAAGTTGATACCTGAGTAGGGTCATGATAAGCGGTGTCGCATAAGCCGTAGCTAGATCTCAGAGTCACTTGGACTTAAGGTAATTTTAAAAAAAATATGTCTTTATTTTGTAATTTTATGAGTGAAAAATATGTGATCTTGAGTATTAAAATTGATAGCAAAATTTTACGTTAATAACGGAGTCTTATACATGACAATGTGAAATACATTAACACAGTTAAAATAAATGACGTTTTGTAAAATTACAAAAATTCATAAATTAATAATATTTCCATTTCTTCACAAGCATTGTAAAATTAAACATCTTCTTTTCATCTCATTAAGCCAGACTATGCCACAGCAAAACGTGGTTGGGCGCAGTTTGTTAATAATAATATCTTCACAGCGTACCTACTGTTCTATTTTATCCATTATATTTAAAAGGGTTTATTTTAATAAATATACCAAATAAAACATATTCACTACACTCATTTAGAAGTACTATGTCAACATTTTTCTCGTCGTCCTTACTTAAATCAATCAAAAAGTGTACTCTTTAAAAAATACTCTTCATTTGAGACAGTAGAATCGCATGATTACAGTTCCAATTTTGTCGGGTAAATCCTGTTATTTTGTTTGTAGTCGTTCGCCTGGGAAAACAGTTTTAACTGGATTCGCACACATATATGTAATAAAATAACTAGGTACCTACCCATACATTTTATTAAGTACATACAAATAGTACCTACATAAAACAGTTCTACCAACAGATGTCGCATGCGTCACTCAGAAGAAAACAAAAGACTTCCGATAATATTATTAACTGTCAGAATCATATAGATATAAAAATTATTGTAAAGATTAATTAAGAATAAACTTTTACTGTCGTTTCTTTAATTACAAAGCAACACATTGTTTATTTTATTATTATACACCCACTTTACATATTATTTACACTTAATTTTCAAAAGGAAAATATTACCACGTTATAAAACGACAATTTTGTTAATCAAAAATAAAGAAACAAAATAAAAATAAAAATGGATACTGGTCCTCAAACATTACAAAACTTACTAGAAAAATTAATACAAAATGCTCAGGTAAGCAAACATCAAAATTTAAAAGATATTTCAGAGAAGTTCATCATTGAAAAATTTACAAGCAAAAATCCTAATGCAAACCAGTGGATAGATATTTTTGAAAAAGAATGTATACGTTTTGAGGTGACAACGGATGAGAAAAAAATTGAAATATTAAGATTGTTTATGGATAAAAGTTGTGAAGATTGGTACAGTTCGATGATGATAAAATTTTCCATGAACTCAGAATGGATAGTATGGAAAAACAACTTTTGTAAAACATTTACAAACAAGGGATGGAACCATGTAATGTTTGCATTATCTTTTAAATATAACGACGGTTCCTTGTTAGACTATGCCATAAGGAAGGAAAAACTTTTGTTGGAGATGAGAAGAACGATCGACATGGGTACCTTAGTAGATCTTATTGTGGCTGGTTTACCAGAATTTATAATTAATAAGATTGATAGAGAAAAATTAGAAGATACAGTTGATTTATTCAATGAAGTAAAAAAACACGAAAACATTGTAAATAAAAAAAGGTTTTCGGATCAAAGAAGATATGGAAATCTAAGAACTAGTGGTAAAATTAAAGATAAAAGTCCATGTAAGATTTGTGAAAAATTAAATAAGGGAACTCGATATCACCCTGAAGTAACGTGCTGGTTTAGAACAAAGGAGGATGATAAGTTTAATAATAAAAATACTATCAGACATGTAAACAATTCAGTTATAGAAGCTAAGTTAAACGAAACCGATCAAAAAAACGAATAGTAACACCATTAATAAATGTCAAACTATTACTAAATGATCAAATTGAAATATTTGGAATTTACGATTCAGGTTCAAATGTTTCTCTAATAAATTCTAAGTTATTAAAACTAAAAGGAAAAGGAAACAATATGAATGAAGCAGATTTAGTAACAATTAATGGTGTTAAAAAGACAAACGGTTTGACGACTTTGAAAATAAAAATATTTGAATTGGAAAAAAACGTTGATGTATATATTATTGATGAAGAAAATTTCAAATATGATTTTTTGATAGGATTAGATATGATAAAAAAATTTAAACTAATCCAAAATGAAGACTTAAAAATAACACAAAGACAATGCTTGAAAAATGAAAATAAAAAGAAAGTAGAAAAAATTTCTACAAAATATAAAATTAAAAATAGTGAATTTAAAAATACAGAAAATAACAACAGCGAGGAATGCAAAATAAATTATAATGAACATGTAAAAGAAGAAGATTTTGAAATAAAAATAAATCATTTAAATCAATTTCAAAAATCTAAAATAAATGAACTGATTTGCAAATATAAATCCGTTTTTGCAAAAGACAAATATGATATCGGCACTGTTAGTGGATACGAAGCGAGGATAGACTTACTAGTAGACAGATATTGCAGTAAGAGGCCTTACAGATGTACTGTAGAAGATAAAAAGGAGATAGAAAAACAAATTGCAAAATTACTGGATAATAAGCTAATAGAAGAATCCTACAGTCCATTTGCTGCACCTGTTACATTGGCATTTAAAAAAGAGGAAAACAAAAAATCCAGACTGTGTATAGATTTCAGAGACTTGAATAAAATAGTAGTGCCTCAAGCTCAACCATTTCCTTTAATTGAAGACCTAATGATAAAGACCAGGAATTGCAAATTTTTTTCAACACTAGATATAAACTCAGCGTTTTGGTCTATTCCTTTACGAATCGAAGACAGAAAAAAGACGGGATTTGTTACACAAGAAGGACATTTCCAATGGACTTGCCTACCATTTGGATTGAAGACCTCACCAGCAATTTTTCAAAGGATACTAGGTAACATATTAAGAAAGTATAAACTTACTGATTTCACGGTTAATTACATAGATGATATTCTTATATTTTCTAAAACTTTTGCTGAGCACATTAAACATCTAACACAGTTGCTGGAAGCGATCGAAACGGAAGGTTTCAGGTTAAAATTTACAAAATGCGCATTTGCGTCAGACTTGGTAAAATATCTAGGTCATATAATTCAAAATAATTCAATAAAACCAGTAAAGGATAATTTGATTTCAATAAAGAATTTTCCTGTTCCAAAAACGATAAAAAATGTAAGACAATTTCTGGGGAAAATAAACTTTTACCATGAATACATACCAAAGAGTGCAATAATACTAGATCCATTGCATAACTTACTAAGGAAAAATCAAAAATTTATTTGGTGTGATAAATGCCAAAAAGCATTTGAAATAACAAAAAGCATGCTTTGCTCACAGCCCGTTCTAGAAATTTTTGATCAGGATTTACCAATCAACATTTATACCGATGCTTCTTTAGAAGGTGTTGGGGCCATTTTGAAACAAAAGCAGCCCGATGGTAGAGAAAAACCAGTGGCATACTTTTCAAAAAAACTAAATGAAGCCCAGAAGAAAAAAAAAGCAATATATTTAGAATGTTTAGCAATTAAGGAAGCAGTAAGATATTGGCAATACTGGTTAATAGGTAAATCATTTACGGTTTATTCAGATCACAAACCTTTGGAAAATATGAATCTGAAATCTAGGACCGATGAAGAGTTAGGTGATTTAACATATTATTTATCGCAATATGAATTTGAAATAAAATATAATCCAGGAAAGAAGAATTTAGAAGCAGATTGTCTAAGCAGGAATCCAGTATTAGAATCGAGTGAAAATGCAGATGAACAATTAAAAGTTGTAAATTTGGTTAAATTAGAAGATATTTTAAGAGATCAGAATAAAAATGAAAGAATTCAACAGAAAAAAAACAAATGGATTGAAAAAAACAATGTCTATTTTAAAAAGGTCAAGAAAAAAGAAAAAATAATTCTTTCAGAACCGTTTAGCATCGAAATCATAAAAGACATACATGAAAACCTATGCCATATTGGAATTGGACAAATGCAAAAAACTATTAGTCCACATTACACAGCCAAAAATTTGACAAAAAACATAAAAACAATTTGTAGAAATTGTGAAATTTGTATTAAAAATAAATCAAGAGGACAAAAGAAATTTGGATTTATGTCTCATCTAGGCCCGGCCACAAAGCCTTTTGAAATAATATCTTTAGACACAATTGGAGGTTTAGGAGGTTCAAGATCAACAAAAAAATATCTACATCTCTTAGTGGATCACTTTACAAGATACGCATTTATTTTAACCTCGAAAACTCAGAATGCAAATGATTTTATAAAACTAGTCATGAAAATAACAGAAACCGAGGATATTGGTATGCTTCTCACCGACCAATACCCAGGAATAAACTCGAAAGAATTCAAGGAATTCTTAAATGACAAGCAGATCCCAATAATCTTCACTGCAGTAAATGCACCATTCTCAAATGGCCTAAATGAAAGGCTGAATCAAACATTGGTGAACAAAATCAGATGCAAAATAAATGAAAAAGGGAAAAGAAGAGCATGGACCACAATAGCTCAAGAATGTGTTAATAAATATAATAATACTAATCACTCAGTCACTGACTTTTCCCCAAGTTATCTTTTATATGGTACAGATGTAAATATTTTACCCAACGAATTAAAACAAGGAAAATCTAATAATGACTGGATTAGAGACAGGCAAATAGCGCTTGAAAATACAATAAAATCACATAATTACAATAAAACATTATTTGACAAAAATAGAATGGGCTGCGAATTCAACGTAGGAGACATGGTGTATGTGGAAAATGGAAACAAGCTAAACAGAAAAAAATTGGATGAACTAAAAATTGGACCTTATAAAATTATTGAAAAAATTTCTAACTCAATATACAGAATTGATACAGGTCACAAAAAAATAAAATCAAACCTTTATCATATCACTAAACTTATACCAGTCCCTTCACTACAAGAAGATGATCCGGAGGACGAGTGAAAATTTTACTATGAATTTTCATCCCCAAGGGGGGAGATGTAATAAAATAACTAGGTACCTACCCATACATTTTATTAAGTACATACAAATAGTACCTACATAAAACAGTTCTACCAACAGATGTCGCATGCGTCACTCAGAAGAAAACAAAAGACTTCCGATAATATTATTAACTGTCAGAATCATATAGATATAAAAATTATTGTAAAGATTAATTAAGAATAAACTTTTATTGTCGTTTCTTTAATTACAAAGCAACACATTGTTTATTTTATTATTATACACCCACTTTACATATTATTTACACTTAATTTTCAAAAGGAAAATATTACCACGTTATATATATATAAAAAAGATTCTTCCTTTTCTTACGAAATTAGTATTATGAATACATTTAAACCATGAATACATTAAAAAACTTTTATTTTATTTAAGAAGGTATTATTATGTAATGCACTTTATTTTTTATAATTTGAAAAAAATTATTATAATACGTTTTGGAGGGATATCGTATTTTTTTATATAAAAAATTAAAATCTAATTATATTTCGTTCGATTGATTTTAGCGTTTATACACCACCTACTTAACTTTTTTTATTAAAATATGTTTTTCAATGGTAACAAATTGAGCTACTTTATCTGCGTCATGAGCTGCATCAATATATGTTTTAATTCTTAGGTGCATAAACATACTAATTTAAGTGATGGTAAGTGGAAGTATTATTTTAATAATTATGCAAATTCAAATTTTCATGTTAAAAATATATTTTCTCATTTCAATAGTTATTATACTCAAATGACATTTATTGTATTTAATCACTTAAAAACAACTACGGTAGTATACATTATATTGATTTTTTTCTTTACTTTGTAAACTTTAATTTTTTTCTCCTGAAAAATAAAATTACGAAAATTTGTTCGCAGTCAAATATGGTTCATATTTAATATAGAATTTCATAACCAAATGATTTACGTTTTTTCTCGTAAATATCAATAGAACCTTCATATATTCTCTTCTTTTTCCTCTTCTTTATCTTTTTCTTCTGACCCTTATCAGCATCCAATGGTGCATAGGGCACTGCATCTCATCGACACAGAATTCATCTTTGTTGAGGTGTCAAAAAATAATATGAGCTCCTTTGATTGGGGATAATCCAGATTTCTGAACAAGTATTAAGGCACACTCAAAATGTTATCTAGGTCTAAAAGCAATACACAGGCAACAGTTCAGGATGATATTAAATAAATAATGGAGTGAACATTTTCTCTGACTAGTAATCCATAGTGAAAATTCATTTTCTGTGAGGAAAACGACTTTGATCTGAATTTAGGTCATAACTGTAACTTAAAATTCTTTAAAAGAACGATACGAAATGGTAATATTGTATTTTAGCACCTCCCACCGGTCCTGTCAAGTGTCCACCACGTTCCACTCTGAGGGATGAGTCTACTGTCCGCACGCTCCAGAGGTGGATCAGGATTTACACAACAAAACCCACATTGACAGACTACACACAACATACAGCCGAAGTGGTCGCTGCGGATTACGGCCGATCGAGAACCATTTCAGATGTTAATCTGCTGTTGGCCTCTATTATGTTGGACTTGTTATCATCCTACCGGAAGTAAATAACAATGACGTTAATTTAATATACGAAATAATTATCTATACAACTTTCCCATTCCAAAGGGTAATATGTATGTTTATTTGCCGATTGCTTTAAAGTTTTGACACATCGTAGCAAGTATTGTAGTTTTAATTTATTTTTATTTACATATCTTACTAGCTTAATATTGCCCTTAATAAAATCCCGAAGGATTTTAAACTTGGAATTTAATATATTGACTAGTTACAAATGACTAACTGCATTGGTGTTTATTTTCTTGCCAAGCAATAGTGACTTAAAAGGCCCTCCTGAACATTTTACGTTTTAGTTGTTGGTTACTTTCTCCTGTACGACTACGATATGTGTAAAGGCAAAACTTTTTTCTTCTACAAACCTTTATCTCGACTTGATGGTGCATAGGGCACTGCAACATATAAACGCAGTATTATCTTGATCGTAAACACATGAAGGTGATGATCAGCCCTCCGCTTTATATACCAGTCCAGGGTTATGTCAAATAAATAAATGTGGGAAAAATCACTCATATTTATTTGACCCCCCCCCCTGGGAATCGAACCCGGTACCTCCAGTACGGTAGCTGAACGTGCTGACCATTTCACTACAGAGGCGGATAATTCGATTATTTTAGTATAATTTTGTTTAAAGGATTTTGTGGCTACAAAATGTATATGCATGTTTTTTTTCAAGTGAAAGTAGTTTATTAATTATTTGTTTAATTTGTATCAAGTAAATAAACATTTTTTCTTGCTAAGGCTAGAGAAGTAAGAAGGTTGTTGATTTTTTTTATATGTAAGAGGCCGCATGACATTTTAAATCAGTGAATCTTAACCTGGATTCGACGGAACCTCAGGGGTTCGGTAAGTCAGTCTGCCGGGTTCGGCGGAGGTCAAAATACGCACCCGACTTATTGTACGACATATTGATTTATCCAATAGATCTAGTATATTGTATGAAAGGAATCTATCAAATATTATGCAAAATGATACGACATACGATATATTCATTTATCCAATACATTAAGTATATATTTTTAAGGGGAATATACCAATCAAACAATACATTTTTACAATCGAGGGTTCAGTGAACGCGCATATGAAACCGGTGGGGTTCGGTACCCTCAACACGGTTAAGAACCACTGTTTTAAATTAATCAAACAATAACTGAGATAATTGTTTGATTAATTCAAAATGCCAATTATTTACCAACGCCGAAGTTATAACTTTCAGTAAAAAAATATCTTATTTTTATTTTCTACGTTTCACGATTGTAAATTTTTAATACGTATCACGACTCCCATTTATATTTTTAATAAAGTGAATATTTAGCTTGATGAATATGGAAATATTCTATATGTATTTTTTTTTACATATCAAGGTAATGTAAGTTTCATTAAAAATGTTTGAATAAAACATTAGTAGCTTTTTCCATTTCCAATACATTTTAGCTGTAATATTGGGTTGAATAATAACTATTTTATTGTAACTGCAGTGTAAACACGCCGGCGGCTTGCAAACCATTATATCCCACCACTGTCTACGGTCATAAATCAGAAACCGATAACTGCCATATTGAAATATCAATCCTGATGGTTTATGATCACCATTCCATTAAATAGATTGGTGATCGGAGAGTAGTCAACGGCTAGCCACGTCGTTATACTTGTACATGGAACTTGTATTATATAAGCCACCCACCCTAACAGGACAGTGGAAGCAAGTTTATTGTACACATCAATATTTTGCGGGTTTTTTTATGTTTTTTTTATTTTTTTTTATTAATATTTTTTTTATTTTAACATGCTTATTATCTGTCTTCGTAATGTAATGGATAGCACGCTTGGCTACCGCGCTGAAGATCCCGAGATCGATCCGCAGGAGGGGGGTCAAATAAGTATTAAGTGTTTTCAATATTTACAACATTTTGAGTGTGTCAAAATACTATTTGGACACACTCAAATGTTGTAAATAAATTATCTGGTCAAATTATAAGCTTAAATAATAAAAATGAAAATGATGTTTTCTGGCGTTTCTCATGTGTGTGATTATAATCCAGGATTTGGACCTCACATACCTACTAATATAAGAGTTTCTGCTCAATAAAAAGCTTCTTTTCATCTCACCAATAGATGTCTCTAGTGAGATTCTAGCGATTCAAGAACAATGTTTCTAAATTGGTTCATATTTATGGAACTTCCAAGAATTTGAGTAGTGTGGTTGTCAATAATGGGTAGAATTGGCAAATGTTACTCGTGTGTAAAGTGATCACTTAAACCAGCTTATGACGGTCGTCAGCCCCGTAAATGCCCTGACTTCCTTATTCTTCTTCATCTTTGATGAGATGTCAAAAAAATAATTTTCAATATTGTTAATATTTAAAGCATTTGCTTTGTGGTTAGTCATTTTAACTTTTTTTATTTTAAAAATAAAACAACTTTGTTTTAACAACTTTTTATTGGTACACTTCATCCAACCGGTTTCGACAGGAGTTCCTTGAGTTCCTTGTCATCATCAGGGTTTATGTACTTAATTCTAAAACATTGAAACACTCATAGTTAACCGTTTGGATAAAATGTACCAATAAAAAGTGGTTAAAACAAATTTGTTTTATTTTACTAAGTTTATAAAATGTGCCACAAAGTATCTGCGAAAAACATTCAAGCATTCAAAAACATTCATTACTTTTATATTTTTTTACAAAAATATTGATTATATTAGTATAAAACAACTCATGATCATGTATCATTTAACAATTATGGATGAATTTAGTGAAAAAGAAGCACTGGTTTGGCAATAGAAAATGGGATTCTTAATATCTTCGAAATGTATTAAAATGTTCAAGTTTACAATTCAAATTTCGCGCGTAAATGCACACACTTCTATATCCTCTTACATATCAGCGCAATAAGCAATCAGTCAAGGGGCTGAATCATCCTGTCACATGGTGTTTGTAATATTGTACCTTCATCAAGCTGTACAATAAATGTGTCGTGAATCTTGTCACCGACACGCGTATATGAGAATCCCATATCTACCATACAGCGGTATCCCGTATTTATAATATGTACTACAATCCCTTATTTTATTAATTATACGGCGAATAGGGTGGATCAAATCACGGGGTGGTTTAATTTTTAGGGCACTTGAAAACGTCCCAACCTTCGTCATATGAAATACAAACTCCAATGATGTAGAAATTATGAATAAGGGCGTATTTTTTGTTGTTTTAAATTATGTTTTGATGTAGGTTTTTTTCAGCTGCACTATAGGCAATAAGCCCTAATATCGTTTGTCATTTTCTATTACGCACATATATCCTTTTTCCAGAGCTCTTTCGATTGCAACATCTCTGTATGATACTTCTTCAAACCATTATCTGCATCGAATAGTGCATAGGGTACTGCATCATATCAACACAGTGTTATCTTGATAGTTAACACATGAAAGAAAGGTGATCCGCCCTTCGCTTCAGGTACCACTTCAAGGTAATATTGAATGAATATTACAAAATAAAATCACTTCTATATTTGACACGCCCCTTTGGGAATCGATTCCGAGACCTTCAGTAAGGTAGCCGATCGCGCTGACCATTACACTTGGAAGGCGAAGAACAATGATACTATCAGATGTAAATAAATACATCGGTCAAAGTAATTTTACGTGAAAATGAAACAAACACTTTTGAATTTGTATTGTAAACACGACTAGTTTTGAGTACTACAGATGTTCTCATCAGGTTAACATACAAGTTTTGTATTTTCACCTGCTGATGAGAACATCTCCAGTTAGACACAAACTGCTTGTGTTTCCATTAATAAGCTCAAGTGTGGTGTTACGCAAATGTTTCATTTATTGTATTTATATTATTTAAATCATCATGTTACATTCCACAATGTTTATGTGATGCTACAGTAGGCTTTGACCGCTATTTTTTTGTTTATTTGACAAAACGGTTACATCACGAACTGTGTTGAACGGTGACAAGTTCAGTCAGCAGTTTTGATGAATTTAGACGTTTCGTAATTTTTAAATGAGATTAAATTTAGTACCAAAAATCAAAATAACATGCGTTTATTATTATCGAGAGCATTAGTAAAACTCACGTCTTTTAATCAACTGCACGTGATTTGGTATTAATTTCTTAATTTATATCTTTAAACGTGATACTGGAAGAAAAAATTTTCTCTGATAATGATATGAAAATGTATTTAAGGAAAGGATTCTGATATACGTTTTACTAGTTCTAAAAGAATCTTCAAATAAACACAACAACAATGAACCGTTTCATTGGGCTAGTACTTATTTTACCACTAATTTTATTTACGCAAGTAAGTAAAAATACTATCGATTTTTTTAACCGTAATTCGTACTGCAAATTTTAAAGATCGTTTAGTTTTAATGGTCTGTTATTACCTGCAAAGGTGGTGATCAGTCATGTGCTTCAGGTGATATCAAATAAATATTGCAGAAAAATTATCCATAGTTATTTTTATTTTTATTTCATTTGTATCCAATGCATTGTATTGCAATTTTGTATTTTTTTTTGTATTTGAACTTTTTATAGACAACAATGCTATGAATTCTGGACTTTTATATCCAGATATTTAAATATTTTTAAATACATTTGTATATCACAGTAAAATTTTACACCTGCTTAAAAATAAAAATTTGATATTTTATTACTTTTACAATATAATGATAAGGTAATCAAAATAAAGAGTACATTTTAATTGTTAAATTATATTAATTTATATTATTGTTTTTCCATAACTAAATAAAATGATATCGTTTTTTGTAGGAATGCGCATCAAAATGGATACCACCATGCCAAATAGTGATAAAAACATCTCATATCATTACTGGCTCAGCATCTTCTATATTTCAATCATTTCAACCAAAACCTGACGTTTGTGTCTGTCTCAATAAAGAAATCAAATACGAGGATGAATTAATGAATGAAATCAACACCATTGATTCAGCGGAACAATATTTAATAAAAGACGATGATGTTAACAGTCAGTTTATTAAAGATGATTCACCTTTGCATGATATTGGAAATCTACAACACAATTCCAATAAAGAGTCATCCGAAATTCATTCCACAAGAGGTTTGAGATTAAGTTTTGACTTGGACAAACTCTTTGAGAAAGACGATGGTCCTGATAACAACACCGAAATTTTTGAACGAGACCAAGCAGTTTTGATTCCAAGTAATGCAGAATTGAGCAAACGGAATTCATCAAAAATTCAAGAAGACGACATTTCGAAGCATTTAAAAGTGATTTTTATGAATATTCCATCAGCTTTGACCAGAATATTTGATCAAAAATCAATATCAGTGTATTAAATACAAAATCTACGCATCATCTATCTATCTTCAATATTTTAATAAATCGTGAAATATATTTTTTTTGTATAAATTTAATTAATTTCACGAAATAAATATCGGCACGCTCCACTAATAAGTTTTCTTTTAATACATCTACAAACATTAAGAACTCAATATATTAAGACGAAGGAAAATAAACGAATAACTTTGGCACACACTTATAATTTGAGTGTTTGAATGTATAAATAATATTATTTATGAAATAATATAATAACGTTACTTAAAAAAAGGTGAATGATAAATATCTCCATGTATTCTGTATAAATAAAACTTGAATGTGTATTTGATGATGTTTCTGGTTCAAGCATATGTCAAATTTTTCTATTTGAGGTCATAAAATATGTCTTTCACGAATTTGTGTAGTTGATTGTAGTACAAATACACTGTTATTCAAAACGGTTCAATTTATGTATTATTTTATTTTTAGTTAACAAATATTTGCTTTAAAATTAAAAACTCGTAGAAAATATAAATTTATCACTTGAATAACTTAAGGAAATATTTCTGTTGAAGTCTACGCATTAGAAAAAAATGTAACTGCGGTATGTTTTGATATGCATTTACGCATATGTGTTATTACTATTATCAATATTTATTAAAATTAAAAATTCACATATTCCTTCGAAATTTAATATAACCCTTACACTCGCGCGTTATTGTTTTCCAATAAGCCTCGGTAAACATGAAAAAGGGAATAATATTTTCCTATCTTGTTTGAAGCCGTTCGAGCCGTCTTTTTTTTCCTTTGCTCCGAAACGAGATGTTTCTTTTCGATTACTGCCAACTGTTTGCCCATCACTTTCTGGATCAGCTAATCGACTTTGAAGACAAACAAACCTTAAAAATACACGACATTTTTATACATCAATAAACTCAAAATGTACCAGTCGAAAAAACCATATAGGCCGACTATCTGTGGCTTCCTTTGTGAATTCCATTTATGGAAAACAGCAGACGAAATTTCAAAAATATTTTTTGAGAAAATTTTACTTTGGATTAAGATACATTAAATTATAATTCAATGAAAAGGAAATATCAGACATTTTCTGAAATTTCAAAATGAAACCATTGTCAATTGAAAATTCAATGAACAATACTCATCCAAAAAAAGATAAAATACCCATATTGAAATAGACCTCTTCCGAGCACATGGTTTAAGTTTAAATAAAAATTAACGTATTATTTTTTTTACATCTCATCAAAAATGAAAAAGAATATGGAAGTCTGGGCATTTACGGGGCTCACGACCGTCATAGGCTGGTTTAAGTGATCACTTTACACACGTGTAACATTCACCAATTCTACCCATTATTGACAACCACACTACTCAAATTCTTGGAAGTTCTATATATATGAACCAATTTAGAAACCTTGTTCATGAATCACTAAAACTTCACTAGAGACATCTATTGGTGAGATGTAAAGAAGCTTTTTATTAAGCAGAAACTCTTATATTAGTATGTGAGATCCGAATCCTGGATTATAATCACACACATGAGAAACGCCAGAAAATACCATTTTCATTTTTATTATTAAGCTTATAATTTGACCAGATAATTTATTTACAACATTTTGAGTGTGTCCAAATACTTGTTCACAAAATCTGGATTATCTCCAATTATAGAAATGAAAATAACTCCTGTAATTGGAGATAATCCAGATTTTGTGAACAAGTATTTGGACACACTCAAAATGTTGTAAAAAAATTAACGGTAAACACCTCAAAAACAAAAATATACATGTGTACTCCTACAATCTTATACCAAGGCAAATATAGCAGTTATCAGAAGAGAAGATGTACAATAATTGTGCAATACCAAATCTTATTTGCGCAGTTCAATTTCAACATTTGCCCTACAGATCTGTTCCGACCAATAAATAATTAAAATTTGTTAAGGATTTATATCACTAAAGTTAACACGTATTGGGTAGGTAAGGTTAAGTTAGGTTAAATTTTGAGAACTTAGTACCTACTTAGAATGAGTAAGGTTAAGTAACTTTAGGTTAGATAACGTTAGGTTACGTCAGGATAGGTTAAATAAATTAAGTAAGGGTTAGGTTAGGATAAGATAGGTTAGTTTTTGCAAACTAAGCACCTACTTAGAATGATGTAATGAAACCGATTCGTTAAGTATGCTTGTATTTGACATTGTTTAAGAACAATTCCCTCTTCTAGCACAAAAAATATTATTTACGAGAAAAAAAATCAATAACAATAAGAAAGAAGGAAGAGGGAAAAGCAAAAATCTTGTGTTGTGGTATTCCTCTCTTAAAGTCTCTTTAAGAGCTTAGCTCTTACTTAATTATTTGTGTAGTTCAATTTCGGGATATGCCCCATAGCTCTGTTCAGACTAATAAATAATTAAAAATTGTTGAGGATTTATATACCATTAAACTTAACGCATATTTGGAAATGTCCTTTTACGTGGCACAGGACTACGCCATTACATTGCAAATCGTGTTTCAGTGAAGAGGGTGTCAGTGAGTTTACTTTTTTTAAATTTAACTCGCATAATCCCGAGTGGGAATACGTGTTTTGTGTTTTGTGGACTGCGGTATATGATTTACTCCACGTGTAAATAGATTCTAGTCACGTTCCGCACAAACACGAATTGTATTAACTTTACTTCTATACGTATCTTCTTGTTTTTCTTTAGCTTTCTTTCTGTTCGTCTCTCGTTCTGTCTTGTTCCGTGCATTTGCAGTAGAGTCCAAACGGTGCAGATGTACATTACGTTTTAGGAATACATCCTTGTAATTTATTATTCTTAACATTTAATTATGTACTAGTTTAGTACCTACTGACAAAGATGCCATTGGACTTGTTAAATAATATTATTTTTTGACATCTCATCAAAGATGAAGAAGAATATGGAGGTCTGGGCATTTACGGGGCTGACGATCGTCATAGGCTGGTTTCAGTGATCGCTTTACACACGTGTAACATTCACCAATTCTACCCATTTTTGAAAACCACACTACTCAAATTTTTGGAAGTTCTATATGTATGAACCAATTTAGAAACCTTGTTCTTGAATCACTAGAACTTCACTAGAGACATCTATTGGTGAGATGTAAAGAAGCTTTTTATTAAGCAGAAACATTATTTTTCATCTTTGATTAGATGTCAAAAAATAATATGTAAAATAACTCCAATAATTAAGGATAATACAGATTTGTGAACAAGTATTTCGACACACTCAAAATGTTGTTTTATTTTGATATTACATTTTGAAATTATATTTGAATCTTTAGGTATTGTTATTTATTTTTGAGCCATTAATTAATTCGACTAGATCGAGACTGTAATATTAACAATATTTTTATGCCCAAATTATTGTTCTTCCTCTTTTTACCCTCATTTGCATCCGATATTTCAAAAGGCACCATATTAAATTGATGCAGTGTTAATTTGATTGTTTATCTATGAAATCAAACAATATTTTTTTTTAAATAAACAAACATGAACTTATCTTTTCAAATCCCGTAATAAACTTACTTAATTTTTTATTTTTACCGCCATTTTTGTAGAATTCCACCTAAAATACCAAGGACGCTCATGCTCGTAAGATCAAACAGCAACATGTCAACTTTAGGATAATATAATCATTGGTACATTTTTCGGACACCGTGACGCAGTTGAATAGATGATCGATCACGAAACTGGCGTCGCGGGTTCGATTCCCGCCGATAGTAAAATAAGTTTAAAATAATTATTTTTTTATTGGTCTGGATGTTTGAAAAATATTTTTCACATTGACCTTCCCTATCCTTACTATCCTATCTTGCAGACAAGGCTCTAAAAGTAGAGGCTTCGCGGGTTACTCCTTTAAAAAATATAAACAAACATCAACAAATATAAACAAAATAATAATAAATATGAACAAACAGAAACCATTTTTTTTTTAAAAAACGCTATTTTTCAAATACTAAAGGGTGACAAATATTTGAATTTAAAAAAGTTTATCTTCGAGATTCTTAAATGATTTTTCAACTCCAAAGTGCAATACTTAGCAATTTCAACAAAACTTTAAATACTTGGGAATTAAATATTTCAATTAACTCCCTAAAAAAAATTAAAAAATAGAAGATATAAAAATTCTTAAAAAAAAAGAATGCCCATTACATACAAATCTTGAAAAAATATATAAAAAAGACTATTATACCATTAATTATATGAAACATTAATCCATGAGTGTAAGTCCCTCTCCAAGCACAAGAGCTCAGTCTCTTTTTTGGAGAGGCACAGCGAATCTAAAACTAAAAATTTGCCATATGTTTAAATGTTTAGAAAATGTATTATGTTGTTCTTAAAAATGTAACTTTATTAAATAAATAAATTAAAATAAATTAAATAATAACTAATTTGCAAATTAAATTTCATTCCAAGAAATATGACTAGTCCATACATTTATCAGCCATATATGTATGCAAACGACGTCACTAGCCCTCGACTGATCTTCCTAAGGCCTCGCTCTCCGTGACGAGTGGCCTTCCCGGACCCCACTTCGTCCTCCGGCCTTCCGACGCGAGTTGAGACTCCCTGGGTCCCGAGGGGGTCGTACGGAACCGGCGCGAACGATTGGATCCCCCGCTATTGCCACTTGTGACGTCACGTACCACGTATCACATAAGGACCAGATCTTCACTTGACGTTAATTTTTATGTGATATAATTCGATTCGTGATACACAAAGACGGTAAAAAGAAACCAAGGAAAAATTAGCATGATCAAATATTTTAAGTAATTGAAAGTCGTCAGGAGTCAAAATATCACTCTTATATGTAGGTTTGTATGAGGAGATGCATGAATGTGGAAGAAGAGAAAATTGTTTGTAAAACAGATTAGTTCGGCGTTCTATTAGCCTACCCCTGCGGTAAAGCATCGTGATGATTAATACACCTATTTTTAAAATAATAACCCGCAAACTTTCTTTTTTACAGTATTGTTTGCAGAAAGGATGATAAAGAAAGGAATAATGGGAAAATTACATCACGAAAACCCAGACAAACTGAAAAAAAATATTCCTTGAACTCATTTTGCAATTGTCGGGTATCGAACCCACGACACCAGTTTCGCAGTTGAGTCTACCCAACTACGTCACGGCTCCTGAGAAAGTTTGTAAGTTTCAGGAATAATGTTAAATATATTACATTACAAAAATATTTTCGGATTTTAATCATGTTACAAATTGAAAATCCAACCCCTTTGTGACTTGTGACTAGATGTCACGTCGTATTTCTGGCGGGGTTGACGGGACGCACCCTTTATATTATGTTTGCACCGGTATCAATCGGTTTATCTAATAAATAACGCTTATACACTTCCCGAAGGTTTCCATTTCCCCGGTACACGAATAAACCGTTTCATGTTTTTCTTCAAGGTTAAAAACAGTTTTTCTTTTATTTAATTTTCTTAACTAAAAACTTGTTTTCCTTAAAAATGTAAAAGCATTTGCGTCGAGTGTAAAAGAGTTTTCTGATATAAACGTAAAATTGTACAAACAAATATAATTTTTAAATATTGAAAAAGGGTACAAAAAACATTGTACTTTAATTAAAAGAAAGGATTGCCAAAATATTCTTAGTTTTCTTACAAATTTATAACGTATATGATTTTCAAACACCTATTTAATACATTATTTTTTGACATCTGAACACAGATGAAGAAGAATATGGAAGTCTGGGCATTTACAGGGCTTACGACCGTCATAGGCTGGTTAAAGTGATCATTTTACACAAGTATTTAAATTCTTTAAATTATTGGATCTTCTAGGTATATTGATCAAACTTGTTACACAGTTTTTGATCTCGATATACTTCACGAGAGACATCTATGTTGGGATATCCAAATTGGAGATAATCCAGATTTGTAAACAAGTATTTGGACACACTCAAATGTTTTATCTATTTTATTTTCAAGATATGGCAGTTGAGATTTTTTTAATTTGATTCATTGAAAGCTTTCAAATGCTTGTTTATTTAATTTTCAAAAAATAACGCTGTATTTCAAAACATAACTATATTACCCCGAATAACTTTAAAATTAAATTGATCAGCATTAATCCAACTCATCGAAAATCCATTTTTTAGTGTTACATCCGAATAAATAAATTAGGGCTGAAGGAAAAAAATTAATTTGCATTATTTATAGGGGGATGGTAATTTTCATCTTGAAATATGTTATAGTAAAATATTTTTTCTCAAAATATTAACATTCCGGTTTACCAACAAAATGTATCCAAACATCATTTTGCTTACACTCTTATAACGTAAAGGAGGCACTCACGTGTTCAAACATTATTGAAATGGACGGCCCATATACTATCAGACTTTGGAACTTTTATACATCAAACTTTTACGACAGGAATTTTGAATATGCTCCCTCTCCCTCCACCCTCTTCGAAGGGAGAGAGACGCAGCAGTGAAAAGTTGCAAACTTACAAAGAAGAAGCGAGTTTTTTAAATTATTATATTACGTTACAATGGAAGGATAGAACATGCTGGAATTTTGTTTAGAGTTTGTTCGTTGGATGCACAAGGAATACTCATGCAAAATGTTGATGGCTTGCTCAAACTGTCGGAAAAATACTTATACCTTGGCAGGCTAGTACTGCCTGAAATCAGTCAATGCAGTCTGGAACCGATTACTTGACATTTCATCTGTATTCAAAATTTTAACTTTTTTTTCTTGATTTTCTGTCAATTATGTCTCCTGAGAACCTTAAACAAGCTTGCCTCTTTTACAAAGCATCAGGTTTGCGCCGCCCACGACGACCGCTGCTGACAATTCGTCGGCAGTTCTAGTCAGAACTTCGGGACGCGGATCTGACTTGGGAGGACGCAAGAGAGCTGGCAGCCGACAGAAAAGCCTGGAGACAGTTTGTGGACTCCATATGCTCCACCTAGGGAGCGGATATGGTTATATTATTATTATATAATTGAGCTTTTTTAGTGACAATTTATATCATGAGCGCTTTTATATCGTTTATATTTAACTACTCTTACAGTAATATTCATTGCATCTCCTCCGGTTGATGTGTATGTACGTAAGTAGATAAAGTACGTGGCAATAAATAAACTTCGGAATATAGCATTTTTAATTCAGATTCACCCATTCATTTCAATTTTAAATCTCTCATCCATATCTGAGATTGAGAGAACGTTTTTCAGAACCGAGTCAAATACGTTTCCTTTACCTACTGAAATCTGATGAAAGAGCTTTTCAGTAATGCGGAACATTCCCTTAAAGTCTGGTCAGTAGAAAGCTGCCAGTATCAAGATAATTTGCTAAATAGTCATTTCAAAAGAAAACACATACTCCTCAAGCTCGACTACTTAAATAAGTCGGACGAATTTCTGTAAAGATATTATTCGCAAATGAATTTGCCCGAAGGCATTGCCGGCCTCGCCCCCTAGATAATATAACAGATAAGCTACGCGGTACGTTGGAAACCACACAGATAAGACGCAATATGAAAGGGAGGGAAGGAGAGGAACTGTGCAGAAAGGAGTGATATCTCTCTAATTGTATCGTGTTTAGTGTGTGAATCCGCATAATAGTAGACAATTTCTTTAATAATGCTTCAAATCGGCACTTTTCATTAGCCACGATTCAATAACTAAATATCAAATGAGTAGTTTGGTATCAACGTTTTTCGTAAAAAAGGTGTATCTAACTAACTAACTATCACACCGCTTCCCCGCAGGGGTAGGCAGAGAGAATAGAATGTCACACCTCTCTGTCTTTGCAAACATTCCTCGACTCTTCCACGTTCATGCATATCCTCATACACAAGGGTGCATCGATTGTTATTTTTATAGATATCGTATTTGGAATAGATAGAACGAAAACATAATTAAATTATAAGCAAATTAATTAACACTTTGAACATTTTGAAACCAAACTAATGTGTTTAAAAATAATAAAATAAAATAAAATCTTATTTCTTTGGTGTATTTGTTGGTTTTCATTATTATTTTTTGTTTAAAAATATACTTGCAATGATGTTCGAGTTTATACAATGAACATTCTTCATATCATATATCTGTATAAAAGTATAAAGAGATAATAATAAATGCATTGGTATTCAATTAAATTGTTTCTGTAAATTATTTACACAACAAATTATTTCATATCAAATAAAATTAAATCAAGAGATTTTGATATCAGTAAACAGTAATGGTCCATTAAATGGAAATCAACAATTTTTATTCTTATCTCAACATAGTTAATGAAGTTTTTTGAGGTGGAAATGTAAATAACTGATGATTTACAGGACTAATAACTTGTCATTGCCTGGTTAAAGTGATACAATTTAAACACCATATGACAATCACCATGCTGACTTTATTGATAACCACATTAATTTTTCATTTGTGTTACCATACAAACGACAAATTTCTGAAATGTTGTATTTATACTCCAATTTATAAGGACAACTAAATGTTTCTTCATCGGCGATATCTATGATTAATATTATTATGTTTTTTGATAGCAGGAATCTTCATGAAATTCAATATAAGATTCTTTCGTGAGCTATTTTACAAACATGGAGACGCCTGAAAAGAATAACATGTTATTGAAAACTCATTAATAAATATTAAATATTTTAATAATTGAAGTTCAAGTAGGATAAATCCAGAATATGTGAACTAAAATTGAGAAACATTATATATATATATATATATATATATATATATATATATATATATATATATATATATATATATATATATATATATATATATATATATATATATATATATATTTATATATATATTGTAGTTATTAAATAAAAAAAGCACTTGTTTAATACTACTTAGTGATTATTTCATTACACATGACTAGTTTCGAAAACTACAGATGTTTTAATCTTTAAGTGAAAAGTAAAGTTTTACTTTTAAACTGTGGATATAAACATCTGTCATGTCATTCAACAAAGTTAATTCCGAATCAATAAAGATTATTGGGAAGAAAAATCTGGGTTATAAAATGTAATATGTAGAAATGCCCAAACCCTTTTGCATGGTTTCAATATACTTCACATACTTTTGAACCGTTCAAGACAACCCTTAATTCCAGCGTTTATATTATATGATAAATATAAGAAAAGGGACCCTTCGCTCGCGGGGCTAGGAGATAGAAACTGAAATCCTGAATACACACTTTCCTTCTCTGTAACACCATCTTCCAACTTTGCAAAGGGAAGGACCGAATTTATATGCTTTATTAACTAAACTTAACTCCGGCGTTAAGTTGAATCATCCTAGTGTAACGGAATTAGAGATTGAAAAATTGCTAGATTATTTTTTCAATGTCTTAGTATTTTAAAATGAGGTCGAAAGGTTATTTTTTTTACTTTTTGACATCTCAACATAGGTGAAGAAGAAAATGAAAGTATTTACAGGGCCCTGTCATCGGCTGGTTAAGTGATTAAAAGTGGTCAAATTATAAGCTACGTAAAAAATATGAAAATTATATTTTCAGACTTTTTCAGTATGTATGTGAGAAGTGGAGAAAATCCAAATTTGTTAACTTTATTTTGAAAAAAATTTAAAATACATTTTAAACACAAAAAAATACTACCGGGAATCAATGACATTAACGCACAACTTTCAAAAACATTTTTATTAATAACCTGTTTCCAGACATACATGAGTCTGGTCATTTCCACTATGTTTCTTTTCACAATGCTCGCAAAGCAATGATTTTTTTAAAAATTAAACAAGAGTGCATTCAAGAACAATAAAACGCTTAGTGGTAGCAGCTGCTAAAAAGTAGGTCATGAGCACTGTTAAGTATTTCGCATGTTCCTGATACTCCGGGATAAAAAGCTGTTTCAAAGAAAAACGTTTTTATTTGTCACAGGTATTTGACACAGGTAATAGATTAAAAAAAATATATATCTTTAAATGCAACGTTATGTACATTTTCAAGATAATTGTTCAACAACTTAAGAAGATGATTTTGAACAAATAAAAAAAAAAATTATATTGGTTTATATTTTCAAAATAAATAATTATTTTGATATTAAACATTTTTCGAAGAGTCACCTTAATGTGTCTATATCATATTAATTTTTAAAAAGTATAAAACTGTAAAAAAAATGTTTCTATAAAAATATTTAACATTACACAATCGGGTAAAATAAATCTAGGTTTATAAATTTCTTGATTAGGTACTACGAATATTATTAACCAAAATAATATTGAACTTAACATGGATTTAAAAATTCATGTTATAGTTTATTTATCTTATCAATAAATTTTATGTATAATTATTAAATCAAGTTTTGTGGACAAAGGTTGTATATATGCCGCTAATTATTCAATATTTTTTATTGACCTATTCATCCTAAAATAGTTCTACATTATTTATATTTTTCAAAATAAAAATTAGTTATTGATGTTATGGATCATACGTTGTTATAAAATTATAAAATGTTAAAGCCTTTATGAACTTAAGAGGTTTGCACAGTTCACCCCAAGGTTTGGAATAAAGAATAAAGAAAGAAAGTTATCGTCAAATCTCGATAAAAAACTACCATTCACAAAAATTATACAAATAATCAGTTTAGTTTTTGGTCTTTTTAATCAATTTTTTTTTGTCCATAAAAAGGATGATAAAAAATCTGTCTCTTTTGAATTGTTTCAATGTTAAATGTAAAGCTTTAGGACTTATTTTGGAATCTGTGTAACCAAATATTTTTTTTAATGTAAAGAGTCAAACGTAAATAAAAAGGGTTCTGCATAAGTCGCCATGGGGTGAATGAATGTTAAATAAAGAAAACACGAGCCAGTTGAGAGATACATCAAAAGATTACCTCCTTCCTTTAAAAGAAGGATTCCTTTGAAGACGGTTTAGTCAAGTTCTAAGGACGAAGGTTGTGTTCATTTTGCGATGTTAAACTGATTATTAAATAATTAAAAATGAACCCTCTTACGAAAACATTCCAGAAAGAAATTTAAAATGTTTTTATGGAATTAATTAAGGCAAACAAACATCTTTTTAGATTGTAGACATAGCATTATATTTTTTATTTGGGTGATCTGTCAAAAAAGAAAAAAAATATTATGCAATAAAGAATATTAAAATAAAAAATTATACTCAATTATAACAGACATATTTTAAGGTATTTAAAAATTTTTTATTTGATAAATCTTCATAACAATAAACGTTAATATACAATATCAACGTATTGATCCAAAAAAATACAAATGATGAATAAAAAAAATCATAAAAAAAATATTTTCGAAACTAACAAAATCCTAATAAGTGTAAATAAAAAGAATGTTTGAAAAAAAAATTAAAAATTATAAAAAAACACTTTAATCTAAAGGTTCTTCTTCGAGATACTAAAATGACTTTACAATACCAAACACTTCCAAAAAAACCTAAATTATTTCGTAACCAAGTACTTAAATAACATTCCCTTTGATATAAAAAGAGTTGATAATTCTAAAAAAAATCCTTATTTACATGTTAATCGAAAAAACACAAACACAAAATAGAAAAATTAAAAAAAAAAATCACCTATAAACAAAAACAATACACAACGAGTGTGAGTCTTTCTCCAAGCACAAGAGCTTTGTATCTTTATTAGAGAGAACAGCGTTACTAATTTTAAGATTCTCAAAAGTAGAAATATATTCAAATGAATTAAATTATTGTCTAGTAACTGTATTAAATAAAATAAAAATAATTATAATAATGATAACTCATACTAGTTCATTTATTGACGTATGTTTTTAAAGTAAAGGGTATGTCGGTCGTATAAGAATAATGTAGGTATAAATATGATTTCATTAAGATGAACAGGGATTCGTCCCCAATAAATAACAGTCCGTTAGGCTTCCCTCGACCACGGCGTGAAGTGTGTACCAAGTATATTGTTTCCTGTTCACTTATCGGTGAGCCCGCAATTGACCCGAGTGTCTCATTGTCCCGGATTGTCCCGATTGTGTGTGACTTCTCGACCCGAACGGCATCCGGATACCCCCGCCCATAAAATCAACCCCGCCCAACCCCTTGACCCCCATCATCCCCTGGTAGGCGGCATTTAAATGTCGACACACATTCAGATACAATACAATACTATGGCACAGTCAGCGCCACAAATCTCCACTGTGCGAAGGAGCTTAAGGCGGCCTTCACAATCTCTATTTTTTTACTAAGGGTGACAACTTTACAGCTAAAAAAGAGGAAAGAAACTTGGATTCTGAACATTTACTCTTTAGTTCTATTGGCACAAATAGCTTAAATAAACATTGCGATTAAGCAGACGATATCTGTTTATTTAATAAATCATTTTAAATACAAAAGCCGTGGCTTAGTTAAGTAGACCCTCAACTGTGAATCTGTCAAGTTCGATTCTAGGCAATTGCAAAATAAATTTTAAAAGTATTCATTTTCAATTGGTCTTGGTGCTTATGATATATTTTTCGTATCTTCCTTGCCTATCTCAACTATCTTATCTGCAGACAAACCTTTTTTTTTTTTCTTTATTTAAAATTCTTTTGCATTACATAAATTCAAAAACAAAAAATATTTAATAAAAAATAAAAATGAATACAAAAAAAGATCCCACAAAGGCATGGCCTGTGTGTGGGTATACAAAATAAATAGTCATAGTACAGGGTATAAGGCTATAGGTTTCTAAGTATAATTAGTTAATACTTAATTTAATTCAAAAAACTTAATTTAAATAAAAAAAAATACTTGACTCTCAGTGAGCAATTATTATTATTTTTTTTAATTAAAACTTAAACATAAAAAAGATGACAAAGTAAAAAGCTAGCGATATGTGCTAAATGAAAAAGGAACTTAAATCTGTCTCTTTTATAAATAATCTAAGCAAATTTTTAAATTTACACGAACTAATTAAAGCTTTCTGAATTATTCCTGAAAATGAAACAATTTGAATGATGTAGTATTCTTACAACATTTTGAGTGTGTCCAAATACTTGTTCACAAATCTGGATTATCTCTTATTACAGAAGTTATTTTTCATATTATTTTTTGACATCTCATCAAAGATAAAGAAGAATATAGAAGTCTGGGCATTTACGGGGCTGACGACCGTCATAGGCTGATTTAAGTGATCACTTTACACACGTGTAACATTCACCAATTGTAACCATTATTGTCAACCACACTACTCAAATTCTCGGAAGTTCTATATATATATATATATATATATATATATATATATATATATATATATATATATATATATATATATATATATATATATATATATATATTAACCAATTTCGAAAAACTGTTCTTGAATCACTAAAACTTCACTAGTGACATCAATCTAGAGACGTCTATCACTTAAATCAACCTATGACGGTCGTCAGTCCCGTAAATGCCAGACTTCCACATTCTTCTTCATGTTTGATGAGACGTCAAAAAATAATATAACAATCTAAATACGATTTTTTTTCTTTATATCACTTAAAGCATTGATACATTATATTAATAATCAATAAACCTTCTTTTGTTCCCTCTTCGCATAAAATATTTCCAAGAAACGGGTCAATACTTACCTGAATTGGGAGTGTAGTTCCGAAACTGATCAGTAGTATGATTTTTTAAAGAAGTTTACATAACATAGATTGAGTCATTAAGTAGATAAGAATTAAAACTCTCAAAGATATATTTGTTCATGTGTTTAATCAAAGATTGATCATGTGTCAACTATACATACTTACCTTTTAGTAATACATCGTCTTTAAATCTGTCTATTTAAATGTCAAAAAAAAAATTATCAACTGGGTTTTTTCAACTCACATCATCATTTCTATCATCAGCCCTTGAAATAAAAATTTGCCACTCGAATAACAAAAATAACACTAAGCCGAATATAAAGTTTTTTTTAAAACAAAAATGAGATGCCATATAAGTATTATTAATATTGCAAGTGCTAAATTTACTCGAACCTTTAAAAATAAAATGACGAGTAGTAAATATTTGCAAATATTTTTTTTTTACTTCTGGTGATTCGGGTAGCAACACAAATCGACGTAATTTCTATTGTGAAACGGGGTTTACACTGAAGCGCTCCAAGCATCGTCTGGAACAGATAAATAACTGAATAGCCGAGTTGACAAGACTTATGAATAATTCAAAAGCGATGAAGTGTTTTTTTGGAATGATCCTATTCAAATTTATTTACCTTAATCAAGGTCTAATCAGGATACTTTATGAAAAATCCTACAGAACATCGTTTTATTGCAGGCCAATAATATTCATCGTCAGTAAATTTACGTTCTCAAACCTTACGAAACGTACAATCAAGTTCGTTTTTTTTCAAATACGACTCAAAGCTTTAATTATCATCATATTTCACCGTTCTCATATAATCTAATGAGTTTACCAATGAATTTTTATAAAATTATTAATTAACTAATTTTGACCTTTTCATTAACGTTTTATGTACCAATTTTGATTTGAAAAAATGCAAAATAATTGCATTTATATTAATAATTGGTTTTAAATTCAAAATTGGTATTTTTTATATTAATTATTTTTTTCACATAAAATGTACATAAAATATACATAAATATACATGTCACATAAAATTATTTTAAAGTGTAGAGAATTGAACCCAAAAACAACAAAAACTTGACTCTTTAGCAAACAAAATAATATTTTATATTATTAATTGTAGAACATTAATTATAATTTATTTTTCGTCCTCTTACTGACATTTCAGCTACACTCACAGGAAACTTCTTCAAATAACTATACTACTTAAATTAAGTAGGTAATAGCGCCCAAAAGAAACCTTGCGAGAGTATTTGAAAAAATATGCATTATTTTTTTTTACCTGAAGTACATTTGTACTTCAATATTTGTGAAAAATTAGATTTTTCTAAAATATTGTATCCCAAAAAAACAATCATTTATTTCTACTAGATTCGTTACAATGTAATAAAAAATAATATTTTAGTTAAATAAAATCGATTCAATTCTACAAAAACACAACTTACTTAAAATTTTAATGTTTTATTTATTTATTTATAAATATCAATCCATTTACAAGCTAAAATATCGCCATATAAGAAACAAAGCTAACAATTCTATTTTGTATGTAACATAAGTACGTAAATTCCGTATTTAGCAGTTTTGCTTTCCATTGAGAAATAAGCTTATTCGAGTATTTTCCTGCCTTGCTTACCGAAGTATTCACGTGATTATAAATAACATCCACTGTCATTGAAAGTTAAAACGTAGTTATTTGTTGAATAAACGTTTAGAACATCGTTTTTCTTTACTTCACATGTATTTATATACACACCTATATTTTTAGATATACCCAAGCTTTAAATACAAGGGGTTTATAAATGCAATACATTCATTACGGTCCCTAATGCGAACATCTATAGTATTTTAACCTGAACAGGAAGTAAAGTTTCACAATATTGTTTCTTCATTTTATGATTATTTTATATATTATTATTTGACATCTCAGCATAAATGAATATAATCCCGATTTGTGAACAAGTATTTGGACACACTGATGTATGAATTGTACACACATGTAAATGAATTATCTGGTGAAATTTTAAGCTAAAATAATAAATGAAAAGGATATTTTCTGGCGTTTCTTATGTATGTAATTATAATCCAGGATTCAGACATCACATACAAATAAAAGAGATTCTGCTTAGTAAAAAAAAGCTTCTTCATCACACTAATAGATGTTTCTAGTGAAAATTTAAGTTTCTTTATATTTTGAAAATTAGCGTCATAACCCCTTATAAATACGAATTAATTAATTCACTAAAGATTGTTTTCGATATAATCATAAAGAAGATATTATGAAGGGATATGAAAAATCTGGGTATTTTCAGAGCTCAGGACTTGTCATTTACCGGTTAAAATAAAGTATATATAACCTGATAAATAATCCTTGACCATAATACTGTTTTAAACTGCACATCATTTTTTTTAAATATCAATCTTTGTCATTTAAAAAGGTTTTTTTTTATTTTAATTATGTGACACATACATTGTAAATCAAAAATTATGTAATTTTACAAAATTCAAAACAAAGTTTCACAATAAAAATATTGTCTTCGACTTTTTCTTCTTCTTTTGGTCCTATCCGGACGTAAGCGGTGCATTGGGTACGACATCGGAATGAAGCTCTTTTAACTTTATCGTTGTTCATATTAAGGCAGAGTGATCAGTCGTGCGCACCAGGTAAGGATCTGAGACAGATTGTCATATAGGTGACGTATGTGAAGGAGCTCAGAGTTAAGGATATGACTTTTGTATACGAAAAAAAATAATTAGAATATGGAAAAGTTATTTTAATAAAAGGAGAATGGTACCTACGGTCAGACCACTCAGGGTTACAAGCAGGGATTTAAGAACTAATATATACTTCGTATTTTTTATCTTTTCTCATAAACTTCAAATATTATTTTGAGCTTTTTCATATGAATTATGTATGTAATAAACGCTTTCATTAAGAACCCAAATGCATAAGCGAATATGTTTAAATTGCATTGCTAAAAATATCTGATACCTGAATTTTAAAACATAAAAAAGTTAATATAAATTGGAAAATTTATAAACTTCATAAAATAGATAAAATTGAAACTATGTGACCAACCAAATTTTTTTTTCAACCAATTTCGACCAGCACCTTGATATCTTCAGAAATGGATGCGTTCATCCCTGAATAGCAATATACTTGTCAAAATCGGTTGGGGAGAAAATTACCAAAAATAAATAAAAAGTGGTTTAGAATAATGTTTGAGCTTTATTTATTTTATAAAATGTGCCATAAAGTATCAGTAAAAAAATATTGAAGAGACAATTTCATTTTAGTAATATCAAGAAAAAAAATTGAGGTATCATCAATAAAATTAAACGTGTATTCTAAATTGGAAATATATGGAACATATGCTCGTAACCTCAACCTATTTTTGAAGCGTAGGACGTATTTTTTCGGCGACGCCTCGTGATAGATTACTGGCGTTCCATATACATAGGCCAGCTCCTAACACAATATCCGACCACACTCGCAGCGTACATATGCCCAACCGAGATATAGGAGCGAAGACGAAAAACCATTCACCAAACAAAACGGCCAAGACAGCTTCTAGGGTAGGCGTGTCCAGGCTCTCCTTAAGCTCCGCCCGGTTCCCCGAAGGCCCTCTCGGGAGCGATCGGGAAAGCTCGGGTGGCGTCGGGGAAACCCTCTGGAGGAAAACCGGCTTCGGATACTCAGTTGGGCTCTGACTCATGGCGCGAGAACACCTCCCGCGATTATACTATGCCGTAAAAATACGTTTAAATATTACGAAAAACTTTATCTCGTAATTATTCAATTAACTTTTATCAATTAAACATATGTGCATAATCTTGTGCGAATGAAATAATGATGAATTTAAAAGAAATGCAGTTTAATTAGATTTTTACAAAAAAATTAAAACTTTTTAAAAAGTTTTACACAAACATTAAAAAGAACTAAAGTGAGTGAAAAAAAACGATCATATGAATTTTTATTAAAAGTAAGGACTAAATATGACAGTCAAATAAATAAAGTTAATTTTATGTGATTTTTATTGCAAAAAAGGTTTTTTCTTCTGCAGAGAAGATATAAAATAGTAAAGGTATGCAGGCACTTTTTAAAAATATTTTATTTTAGGAAGAACTTTTTTTTTTCGAATATATATTTTTATAATTATTTATTTATAACATTATTATAATTTTTCAATATTGAAGTAATTTTTTTTTACTTATGTATCTTATATTCACATATATGTGTAAGATTAATTATATTATTTTAAGGATTAATTTTATTATATACTTAGTAAATAAATATTTAAATGTGACGTAATTTTATTTCAATTAAAATAATCACATTTACCGACGGTTTTTGTTGTACCTAATTATAATTTTATTACAAAATTTATTTAGATTATAATTGTATTTTTATTATAAAAAAATAATTAAAAACTGTTTTAAACATAAATATTATATTATTTATATTTGTTAAAATTTGATGATTTTTTTTAAAATTTTATATAAAAAAAATAATAAATACTAACGATAATGAGAAAATATTATTTATTTAATTATATATTAAGTAAAAATATGTAAATTGTATTTATGTAAATTCAGAATCTTTGGGTATCGAGCTGAATATTTTGCATATTCAATGTAATACACGCATAATTATAAAGAAAATTAAATATAAAATGAATAGCATTAAATAACATTAAAAAAAGCAAAAATAATATTGAATTAAAATTTTTACATTAAATATTTTATTTTAGACGAATCAAATGCAAAAAATTAAGTTTGTAATAAAATTCAATAAGCTTCACATAATTGTAGAACGTAAGGGTAAATACATAAGGATGCATAGATGGTTATATCACCCTCAATATAAAAATGACTGATCTATTGAAATAATGTAATTGAATATCTTAAGTCGGAAGTCCTACAGATTCAAAGTTATAAAAACGTGAGGTATTATACTAATTAATAAAAAAAAACTTATCTTCGTTCTGTAAAGCAGAAACCTGATAAATGTTTAAAATGTTAGGCTATTAAGGGTCTTTTTTAAGTGTCCCTTCCGAGGAAGATAATGCGAGAATATCTGAAAAATAGCCCTATTGAACGATAATGTAATATGATATCGCTAAAGGTTCCGACCCCATATTTCATAAAAACTTTCGAGATCCTTTCAAGACTTTTATTATTAAATTATCCTAACGATTTGTTTGAAAAAATGAAGGTTACCGTGGAAAATTAAAAACTTGAGGTTTTTTTTTCGAAAACAGACTACAATTTCATTACATAAATCAAAAGCTAATTTATTTGAAATTTCTCACTACTACATTGAATTCAACGTTAAACATTTGAGCTTTACTAAGAATGAAACAAACACGTTATCAATCACCTCATAAATTAGTTCATTAGATTTTTGTGAATCTTTTAACACGACATAACCAAAATAACGATGCGTCTATAACATTTACAGCGTTCATATGTGCATCGGTTTATTTCCTCATGTGTACAATTCAAATTACTCTAATCATTCGCGAAAGATGTAATTTATTTGTAAAACGGTCATCAAGTTTTGTCCGAGTGCTTGTTTAGTCCACAAAACATTTTTAAGAATAATGCAGTTTTTCCAAAAGCATTTTTAGCTTATTCAAAAACAATTAACTTGAGATATTTGCTCACATAATTAATTCATTCAAACCCTTGTCCGCACCTCAGAGGTGCATAGGGCACTTTATCATATAAACGCAGTTTTATCTTGATCGTTAACTTATGAAGGAAAGGTGATAAGCTCTCCGCTTCTGGTACCATTCCAGGGTAATATTGAATAAATATTAGATTGAATAAATAACTTATATTTACTTGAAACCCCCCCTCCTTGGGAATCGAACCCGGGACCTCCAGAACGGTAGGCGAGCATGCTGACCATTACACTACGGAGGCGGACATACTTAATACATACTCTTAAATCCACAAAAAAGGATGTATTTTTGGTATAAAATGAGTTTCAATTGGTTTAAAGTAGTTTAGAAAAAACATTAACTTTATTTTCCATATGGTGTAAAGACCAAACACGCGCCCAAAAAATCACAAAAGATTTTTTTCATGTGTTTATTGTTAATGTATTTACTTTACGCACTGCAAGCAGAGTCAAAATTATAATCTTGTGATAATTAAAACTGTAAAATATAAAATATTTTAACAAAAAAAATAATGTGTTACATCATAAAATCATAAGGTATAAAAAAAGTGTTTTTTTCACTTATATTTTATTTGACCAGTGACTGGGTTTCGGCATAACCAAAGTATTTAGACTAGTGGAAGACAAGACCAATTTTTTTATGTTATAATCATTAATCGACGATACTTAGTGGTAATAATATCTATCTATTTTTAATATGTGGTATTTGAAAATGAAGCGTAATGCATCGAAACGCGTGTTACAATAAATTTTAAGAAAAAGTGGTACCAACCGAGTAAAACATAAATATAAAATGAAATATTTATTTTTAATGTATTTTTCAGAATAAACTAAGCAAAAATTAATAAATTTAAAACTATACAAATTTAAAGTCTATTTTATACATTATTTTTGACATCTCATCAAAGATGAAGAAGAATATGGAAGTCTGAGCATTTACGGGGCTGACGAACGTCATGATGAGATGTCAAAAAATAATATGAAAATAACACCTGTAATTGGAGAAAATCCAGTTTTTGTGAACAAGTATTTGGACACACTCAAAATGTTGCAAAGTCTGTTTTATATCTTTTTAATTTAAATGGCCATCTTACATTATATTCTTCCGTTATTTTAATAAAGTCCTCAGACTTAAAAAAATTATGAATTTATTCAAATAAACATATAATAATAACAGTAGATACTTCAAAGATCTGTATTGCAGCAATAATGCATAAAAAATTCTGACAAATAGTCGTGTTCAAGTATTTCAATTTCGTTCTACATATTTTCGTAGGCCTATGCAGGCCGTTATGAAAAACAGGAATTAAATTGTAGTGGAGTAGGTTTGAACCAAGAAATTTTCACTGGGTTCACAATACTAAAACCGAGACCACAACCCGACCACAAAATAACCGTTTCATTATGTAAATAAATCAAATTATTTTATAGAGTATTCATGATTAAGGTATTATTAATTGTTCGCTGTACAGAACAAGTACACTAAAGAGAAACATTTCGTTGTGTCGGAAAAAATATATTAATGTAATAAACTCGTTGAAAAATTTTTTTCTTTTATTTCGATACGTCTTTTTTATGTTTCATTTTTCTTTAGGTTTTTAAATATTTACTAAAAGTAACATTTATATCAAATTGTTGTTGTTTTTTTTAAATAAAAAGTAATTGAGTAAAATATGAGTAAGCATTATCACTTATCATTTATCAAGCATTATTTACAAACAGATTATATTCTGGTTAACTAAAATATTATACTTAATGATAAAATTTATATTTAATGAATTGTTTCAAATGTCGCAGCACTGTTATTAATACTCGAATGTACAAGCATACAAATACATAATTAAATCAGTCAAACAGTCTGCGCTTTGAGTCAAATGATCAAAGATTTGCGTATAATCAAACGCCATACACGTGAAGGCTTTCATAACATCGCCCGTCCGACATAAACGTCCCGTACACGCGGCAAATTGTTCTCATGATAACCCTACGTTAGTTAGTTAATAGTCGGACTGGGAAACGGTTGAAAATAATTAACGTTTGGCCGCACACATCGTAAATTCCCAACCCTTATCATACAATCTGGAGGTGAGAGGGATTTGTGTTGGCAATGCTTTACAATTATGATCCGGGGAACTTTTATATCACTTCAATTTGACTGCAGAATCCTTCATTTTTGACACGCATAAATCATATTGTTTAGATTGTTAGCCAGAATAATTACTATTAATAATTTCTTAAATATTTTAACCGGATACTTTGTAGCACATTTTATAGCCTTTATAAAATAAATCAACTTTGTTTTAACCACTTTTTTATTGGTACACTCCATTCGTAGTTATCATTTGAAGTTGACGTATTTGCTACGCAAAAAACAATAAAAACAACATTTAGGAGTTTTTCAATCATTTTTTTGTTTAAATAATATTTCATATGGTGTAGGGAGTGCGTGGAAGTTTTTGGTAAGGAAAGGTAATTATAACATATAAAAATATTTTACCATCGGACAGGTAAAATACTTTATTTTTCAAAATATTATATTTAAACAAATAGTTTTAGCATTTATAGAGTACACACCGTAGCTAAATTTGCTTAATTAAACTAAAGTTATATTTTAATATAAAAATAAAACGAATTTGAAATACCAGTTATTAGTTCAATAATGTAAACACAATTAATTTCGAGAACACGTGTAGCTTCTTTTAAATTCAACTTGATGTCAACTTGTGTTGATATTAATAAATTCGGTTGATATTAATAATTGTTATTAATAAATAAAATCAAATTATTAATAAAATATTAAATATTTTTTTTTATTTAAATCATACGGTTTTCCACAAAATTAATTCCAAATCAATAAATAACTCAATTGAATAAAATGTTACTTTTTGACATCTCATCAAAGATGAAGAAGAATATGGAAGTCTGGGCATTTACGGGGCTGACGACCGTCATAGGCTGGTTTAAATGACCACTTTACACATGTGTAACATTCACCAATTCTGCCCATTATTGACAACCACACTACTCAAATTCTTAGAAGTTCTATATATATGAACCAATGTAGAAACCTTGTTCTTGAATCACTAGAACTTCACTAGAGATATCTATTGGTGAGATGTAAAGAAGCTTTTTACTAAGCAGAAACTCTTATATTAGTATGTGAGGTCCGAATCCTGGATTATAATCACACACATGATCACTCAAAATGTTGTAAATAAAATGTGTTTTGAATTTTATCAAAGACCAAAAAATTGCTTGAATCAAGGTGTTTTATTGATTTGAAATATCAATATAGATAGAGCTTCAAAGTTTCCATGCAGCGCGTAATACAAAGAGGGTTGTTTACTCGTCAAACCAAGAAATTTCGGCAAACTTCAATTAAAAAGCTTTCAGAACTGCTAAAAACTCGACGGGTTAGTAAACGAAAATGCACGGCAGGACGAACACGTCAGAACCTTTTCACATCAAGCAAAAACGTTTGACAAGCTACAAACAACCTGGCAAAATTTAAAAGTTTCACATTATCGTGATAATGTAAACCTTTTGTTTTTGATTCTGCATGCAATTGAACAAACATTTTTTGATCAAATAAAAAGGGGTAGGTATTTTAAAATCCACTCACCATGATTAATCGTTTGATAATGCCCTAACAAGGCGAAACAATTGTCAATATAATTTTGTACGTGTTTTTGTTAATAAAATACAACTAAGTAGACTCAAAAAATCTGTGTTTGATTTAAAATTCATACATAAATTAAAATGGAGTTCTACAAATTAAACGCCAAATCAATAAATAGGTTTAAAGTACATACTTTTACAAACACATATCGTAGTCATACAGGAGAAAGTGATCAAGTGCATTTTTTTTACAAAAACGTGATTATTGGCTATTTTATATTTTACTTGTTTAATGTTAACGATTTAAAACTTGAAAGTATAATAAATGGACTTGTTAAAAATTACCAACTGCATTGATATTTATTTTCTTGCCAAGCAAAAGTGACTTAAATGGCCCTCCAGAAAATTTTATGTTTTGTTAGTTGGTTACTTTGTCCTATACGACTACGATATATTACAAATATATTACACATTAACTTATATATACACTCAAATAACAAGCAATTTATCGTAAAATATTTTTTTATGTATGTTTAATCAGGCTATTTAATTAAATTTAAAATTAAGTTTACATAATTGAAGAAATTATTTTTTTATTACCGAGGGGAGCTACCTATTGTAGGCAGTAAATCTTAAGAAAGCAATAAATTATGTGGAGATTTATATCACCGTGACGCATAAACACGCCGGTTAACAATTACTGGAAAACTTTTCCCCTTTTCAGGCTTTTGCGTTAAAAATGAGATCGACTGAAAACTCAATATTCTTGTTTTAAAGATTTAAATAAAATTGTGAAGATTTTCTCAATGGTTGTGGTTCACTTCTTAAGGGGGTCAAAAAGATATTTGTAATTTTTTTACTCTTATATTTATTTCATTAGCAAAGTCGTATTTATTTAAAACATTTTGATTGTGTCCAAAATACTTGTTCACAAAATCTGGATTATCTCCAATTTCTGGAGTTATGGATAGAATTGGTGAATGTTACACATGTGTAAAGTGATCACTTAAACCAGCCTATGACGGTCGTCAGCCTCGTAAACGCCCAGACTTCCATATTCTTCTTCATCTTTGATGAGATGTCAAAAAACAATAATCGTAATTATTCATTAATTGTATTTTGACATCTCAACAAACATGAAGATAAATATGTGGATATCTGGGTATTAACAGGGCTTACGACCCGTCAAAGGCTGGTTTTACGTTTTAACTTTGCACACATGTAATATTTACCATTTTACCCATGAATAATAATGACTGATTGCCTTTCGTAACTAACTAACACTACGCCGCTTCCCGGCAGGGATAGGCAGTGCATGCATCTCCTCATATGTAAGCGCTGATGACTTCGACTCCTGACCCAGCCGCTTTATTTGTATTTATAAGTATTTGACATATCTGGACATACCAAGTTTTTTTCGGTCTTCTACGGCTGCTTATTCTAACTACATTTGCCTCATAAATTTGTTTTACCGTTCTTTACTCGCTCATTCGTTCCACATGTCCAAACTATCTCAACACAATTTTCTTAATTCGATCGATAATGCGTATCTCAGCCTAGCATTCTTTCCTTATTTCACCATTCGAACATCTATCATGCATATTTTTGTCGCATATATATCTGAGGGATTGCATTTCGTCTGCATCCAGTCTACCTTCATCCTTGTTTTATCAACTCCATGCTACGCTCCCATACTTAAGAGTTGGAACCAGGACATTCGCCTTTCTTTCATGTATTTGACGATCGCAACAACACTGCTTCTACAAAATGCAGTGCCCTACGCACAATTGAGCACACGTATATGTTAGAAACATTAAGTGCTTAATATTTTCAGATGTATTATTTAGTCATTTGTCATTCACTTTGGGTAATAATGTATTGATTTTTTTTAAATTAAACACTTTTATAATCCCACCTTTTGAGTTTTATATTTTACTATTCACCTCTCAATGATAACAACTATAGTTTTCGAAACTAGTAGTGTGTAATGAAATAAAACACAACTCAAAAAAGTCCTATTATACACAATTACATACAAGTTTTTTTATGGTTTTAAATAAAAAGATGGGGCAAGTGAACAAAGATGCAGCCATCTCAGGATGCCTGAAAAATGCTATATGGAAAAACCCTGAGATGAAGATCGGCAGCAAAATCAAGATCTACAAAACTTGTGTCCGACCCATCTTGACGTATAGAATCGAAAGTAGAGCAGACACCGCTGCCATAAAACGCGCTTAGAACGCGTCAGAATCTGAGAAGCATAACAGGCAAGGTCTTCGAGATATAATCAGAAATGCCAGGATCAGGAAAATATGCGAGATCGAAAATGTCGTCAAAAAAAAAAAAAAACCTTATGGTAGACGACTCCCGGGCAGACTACCAAAGAGATGGGTCGATGGCTGGGAATCGACGTCGCAGGCTAATCCATCTTAAAAACAGACTGCAAGGCCTATACCATAATAAGAAGAAGAAGAGAAGAAGAAATAAAAATATATAAATAATTAGGTGACATATTTGTTCCCATTGCAAGAGGACGTAATTTAATAAACCCTTTGGCTCAATGTGTGGGGGAGGGAATGTGAATTGAGTTCTGTGTTCATAGTTATGTTAGGGGGTTGTTATATTATCTTAAGCGAGAACCTACAGTTTCGCGGTAATGTTCTTTACGCTCCCCACCCTGTCTTGTTCTCATTTTAATTTTCCCTTTTCTCCCTCTGTCTTTTACACAGTGTATAACAAACCACTTTATTTTAATTTCATTATAATAGACCTGTGCAGCTACTACGAGTATTCAAAGGCATTACAATATTGTAAAGACGTTGTTTGCAACCAATGGTGCATAGGGTACCGTGTTCAATCGACATGGTGATGATCTTTACCTTAACAAAAATAACATGTTCAGTCCTGCGGTATAGATTTTTAAATGTGAGGGTGGATTTTACTTTAAGATTCACAAATTTAGAACGCAAATGGCTGTGTTATAGGTAAGACGCGTTTTTTTTAAATATATGTTGAAATAATAAATATATATATATATATATATATATATATATATATATATATATATATATATATATATATATATATATATATATATATATATATATATATATATATATATACATATATATATATATATATATATATATATATATATATATATATATATATATATATATATATGTATATTTATATATATATATTTATATATATATATATATATATATATATATATATATATATATATATATATATATATATATATATATACATATATATATATATAATAAAAAAAATTCTGGCGTTTCTCATGTGTGTGATTATAAACCAGGATTCGGACTTCACATACTAATATAAGAGCTTATTTTCATCTCACCAATAGATGTATCTAGTGAAGTTCTAGTGATTCAAGAACCATGTTTCAAAATTGGTTCATATTTATAGAACTTCCAAGAATTTGAGTAGTATGGTTGTAAATATTGGGTAGAATTGGTGAATGTAACACGTGTGTAAAGTGATCACTTAAACCAGCTTATGACGGTCGTAAATGCCCATACTTCCATATTCTTCTCCATCTTTGGTGAGATGTCAAAAAATAATTTGAAAAGATTTTCAATATTTCAACTCCTTACCTTTCAATAACTCTTTTATTTTTTAAAAACCCTTTGCATAAATTTCGAAGAAAAACTTATTTTTTTCAGTACAAAAACGGTATTTTAAGCAAAAAAAATCAATAACTTCAAATACTATTTGGGTTGAAAAATATTTAGTTACGATTCATCGTTTATTCGGCCTTAAGAAACTCATGGTGAACCACATTACTGCCATAAAGGAAAATAAAATAAAATAAAAATAGGGATGATATTAAGAATAAAAAAAGGTAAAAGCATCATCAAGTTACTCATGGTTACATACCCGTACTGTACACGATGTACGAGCCCTTGAGGAATAATTTACATTATTTACAATATAAATGCATGTGTATGTGGATACAATTTTTAAATTTCAAAACGATTGTGAAATTTAGATGGGTAAAATGGTGAATATTACGCAAATATAAAAGGTAATCACTTAATTTACCCGATGACAAGTTGTACCCCTTGTGAATTATTATACTATCGTATTCTGATTAAAAGTCAATTTGTCCGTATCGAAAGGTGTATGGAGTGATTAAGAGTTTTTCAGGATCATATTTATAATACAAATTACCCTGGACGGGTTTTCTAAGGATAAAACTTTTTATTTCTATTTTTTTAATTTAATTAGAATTTCTAATTTTTGTCCTTGTGTTTAAGATGATTTCAACAACACAAATAGTAGAAGTAATTAAAAAGGCATATAGCAACACTCAAGAAATAAATCATTTTAAATTTATCTGCGCCGAACTAATCTTGTTTCTTTAATTGTACGATATTTCATTTATCTATTGAAATTTATTTTGAAAAAAATTTCAATTTGGTTTTGTGTAGTATATATATTTTTGAAAATAAATAAATTGTGAAATGAACACTTCATTTTAAGTAAAAATATAAATTGTTTGGGGTGAGTTCTTGAATCTTCCCTTTGGGCGTATATTTCGAATCAAATACAGAAAGTGTGAGCAGTAATTGAAAAACTTTGTATTATATCATCTCTGAGAAACTCGTCAACTTTATGGCGTATTGCAATTATTATATAGCCTGCATTCTCCCTTATCCACTTAGCATTCAGCTTTTATTGTCATCAATTAACCATAATATTCTTTATCTCTTTCCCAAAGCCTCGCAGTACTTTCTCTTTCCGTTGCGTTAGAGGGTTTTTTTACTTTCCCCTTTTAAACCCTTTCGGGGAAAATTTATAGCAAGTCGGGCGTATCGCTTTACAAAAGGGTTTAATTTGATTTGTGTTTATACTATTATTAATGTTTTGTAATTGTATTATTAAATTGTGCCCGATTCATAAAAATGGTAAATTGGACCTCTGTTGCCCATAAGAGACAATTTATAGAGCTTCTTATACTACGGCTTTGGTGTTAAATGAACGCATAAAATTATTTAACTGTTTTATTTTAAGTGGGTGAAATCATATTTTAATACCTAATTTATCTTTTGTAACTTTATAACCTCGAAGGAATATGAGCGCACTTTGATAAGAAACTTCTAACATTGTTAAAATAAAGGATTTTTACTATTTTTTAAAAGAATATATTTTTTTATATAGAATAAGTTGTATTTTTTTATGTCAGATCATACAAGTCATATTTTTTACTCTCTTACGTCATTACTGTACAATGAGTAAGAATCTTCTCCATTCAATAAATTTAGTGAAATTAAATGTCTGCCTCCGTAGTGTAATGGTAAGCACGCTAAGCTACCCTTCTGGAGGGCTCGGGTTCGATTCCCAGGAGGGTCAAATAAATATTAGGGGTTTTTCACTATAATATTTATTCAATATTACATTGGACTAGTACCTGAAGAGGAGGGCTGATTACACTCCATTCATGTGTTAAAAATCAAGATAAATTATGAAGTGATGGAGAGTGGTGCCCTTTTATTTAAATTTCTCACTTAATTTTATTTTTCTGTAATCTATTCACATCCACGTTGGTCATATGGAAGCAAGATGCTATATTTATTTTTTTTATTTAATAATTAAAAAATAACCGTTTAAGCACCATTGATTTTTTTTAAATTACCAAATGTTAAAATATCTCTGAAATCCAGCCATTGCTTATGCAACACCCCATATCATAAACTACAACTTCATATTTTATATACTCTTTTCCTACTTGACATTGAGTTTTCTTTTATTTAAAAACTTTATTGAATTCATATAATTCATTTTTTTAATTTCAAAGCAAAAGTACTGGCTTATTTTGTTTTTGAATATTCTGAATCTTTTACATACTCGCAATAAATTATACGTATAGCCATTTCTGAATATCACTTTTCACAGAACCTAAAAGCTTTCTTTGAAATTAAAAATGGAGAGTTTTTATCCAGTTTCATGAGTTTCAATAAATCAAAAAGTGCATTATGTCGGAGAATGTCAAAATATTATAAAACTGTGGTTCTATCGTCTACGGGGTATAATTTTTCCTACTTTTTTTTTTATTTATAATAAGCCTCAAATATCAAAACTAACAATTAGTTATATCACATTTTTTGTTTGTATCGCATGCTCTATCACAAAATCTTTACAAAAATTTTCAAAACTAAAATTCTCTCAAAGGCGCTTGAAATAATTTAAAAAAACAGTATTTATGATTTTCAAGAGAAGAATATTAAAAAAAAAAAAAAAAAATCTCATTGGGGAAAAACCCGCAAAGCCTCTATTTTTGAGGTTCATATGTTGGTAGGATAGTAAAATAGCGATCAAAAGAATGTATAAAATATGCAGATCAATTGAAAATAATATTTCTGGTATTCATTTTGGTAATTGGTGGGAATAGAACCCGCGACGCCAGTTTCGCAACTAAGCGTCTGCCATCAGATTATGTTATTCATTTTAAATGGGGTGGAACATAGGACGTTATTATTACTTTCTGTTGTTTTATAATCCCTTGTCTCTCAGTTTAATTTTCTTTTAAAACATTTCGTATCATTTTATACCAAAATTTTATAGATGTTCACAAAGTACTCATTAATCTGGTTAATTTTTGAGACGTGTTGAAGAGAAATGATTCCAACTTCCTGTTTTGCCTTTTAGTTTTATCCGCTTATTAATTGTCGATTCCTGTTGGCGAAGTGGCCCGGAAGTGTCTGTGCCGGATGTGATGGTATCACCCCGTTACATTATACCCTCAGCGGGGGAGGTTTGCCACCCCGTTCAAGGTGACTTCAAAACAAAAGTAATGAAGTTTAAGGGATAAAGCTGACCGTATCTTGGACGTTTCAGCATTGTTGTCCAGAATTTTAAATCACTATTTAAAAACAATTGTCTTCCGTAAGCATAAAAAAGGATCTTTTTTACATTTTCCTATTGTGTAACCAAATATTCCTTAATAAAGTTGGATAATTCGTAAATATTTTTTAAGTAAATTGCTACTTTTTTTCAAACTTTTTAATTTGTTTACTTTGTCTCCGTTATGTAGTGATAAGCCATCACACAAATATTTCTTTGCTAGTCACCATTGAATGATGCATCATTAATAACTTTATTTTTTTATTTGGTTTCACAAAGTCACACTCAATTTTTTATATGGATTATCAATGTTCATCTTAATAACAATAATAATTTTGATAATTCATAAACCGCCATTTTCGTAATTCATTACCTTATGGCCGCTTTAATTCACCGGAAAAAAACTAAAATTTTATGAAGGAGAAAATAAAATAATTGGAATGACTCCCAACATAAATGCGCAATTTTTTTTAAAACAAATCATATAAATTTCATATTTATCAACTGTAAAATACTATTATCATCCAAATGTTTGTACCATTGGAATCGCAAAAGCAAAACCTTTCAAATTTAGTGAAATAGTTTTTCATTTCTTTTTAAGTAATATTCGGTTAGTCAAAACGCGATTTCTTAGATGAACGTACGACAAAACGATGTATGAAAAAGTTCGTATGGTAAAATAAGAAAAAAATATCAGGCTAAGATTCTTTGGGCTTGTGTAATCAATGAGTGAGAAAAGAATGATAAAATAAATTTATGAGACAAATTTAGCTTAAAATAGAATTAGAAAGATACCAAAAACGATCAAATTTGACAAATAAATATATTTTTAATGAAAAGATTTTTAATTGTAGTAACTAAAAATAATATTTCACCCCTTTTAAAGAGGTATGCATATAAAAAATATTTTCTGGATTATTCGCATTTTTCGTCCGTTTGAAATGCTAAATCTGAATTATTTTCCCTAAAGGGGACACATTCGTATATTAAAACTAGAGATAATATTTCTGCAAATGAGGGGAACACACGAAAAGTTTTCCCTAAAATATTTACCGTATTTTTACTCTCTCCAAACTCAAGTCTCCCGCTGCGCCGCACATAGGCTTGGATCAGTAGTAGAGAGGGAAAAATACAACAAATAACATACCTACCAAAATCACTCAAATCATTTGTTGGAAATCACTAGCTTTTTTACATGGTATTAATTTAATATTATTAAGATTTCATACATAAATTGCCGGAAAAATGTAAGGATTTTTTTAAATTTCGGGAAACAAATATCTCAATTTTTCTTTCAATTGTATTTGACATTTGTTTACAAAGTCAGCATTGAAAAATGCATTCAAAATAAAACAATAAAAACATATGACATTAATAGCAAATTATTATATCATTGATTTTGCATATGCAAACTATAATACACTCTAATATTTATTTAATATTACACTGGACTGGTCCCTGAAGCGCAGGAGTAATCAACTTGCCTTCATGTATAACACTGTATTAATACGATGCAGTGCCCTATGCACCATTGGTTGCGGATAAGGGTTAAAAAACAAGACATTTTTTTCAAAATACCCTGAATTGCATTCACTAATCACATCACTTTGATTTAATTTATGAACGCAATAAATCTGTTAAGTATTTTACAAAGAGAAAAAAAAATTCAATTATTTCCCAAGAAAAAAGCAATTTAGTCCAGTGTGCGCTGTGACATCCTTAGGGGAGAAATTTTATCTCATGAATGAAAGCGGGAATTAAATTTGTCAGTAGTTTGCAAGTTATCAACAGTAAATATTGAAAATAAACTTATTCATAGCAACTTAAAGGAGTTATGTCTCATAAACTCTTGTAGGTTCATTATTATTAGATATCCAAATCAAAATATAAATTGTGTGGCTTTTATTTTCATTTAATTTATTTCGCAGATAAATCTTAAAATGACTTGTTAAGTTTACAAAAAAACCGCCTTTGAGCATAAAGACAAAAATGTTTACGTTAATGAGATGCAGTAGCAATAGATGCGATGCATTTCAAAGACATTTTAACTAAAATTGATATTTGCTCATTCCACCGTTCTAGACTAATGAGAAAGGGAAAAAAACATCGCGTATGAAAAATAGACATTGATGGGCAACACGTGTATAAATAATAAATATGTGTCAGCAAAAAAATATGAATAGATACATTGCTCCTATTGGAGAGTCAATTTACAAAACTGTAATTTATGTTTTGAGAGTACTATTTGTTTGATCATATTACCATACGAATTAAATAACCCTAAATTTGTCATTTTGCGTAAAAGCTTAACCAATCAATTCGCGATCGAGTAATCATGGAGCTGTTTTAATTATGCTGTATTTGAGTCAACTCTGGTGAAATATGTCCAAATAAACATCGTACGTCAAAACGTCGAAGACCATTCGACCTAAACAAATAAATTGTACCTATTTTAATCATCGACCGTTTTCCAGCATTTTTGCGATGCTCTCTTTTTAAGCGGAATTCGGAGTGCCAGGGTGGCGGGGGGTCGTATGAATTACGGGGGGTCGGTCGGGTGATACTTTTATTTAAATTGTCCGCCAGGGGGTGATCTCATCAAACAACTTTCATCGTGAATATTCACAGTGACATCGTAGCAGGGTAGCGTGCATGTAAATTATTTGACCGTTACACGGGTCGATTGTTCGCGGAAGGGTTGCTCGCGTGTATTTATAAGCGGAAATACCGATACGGGGGGAAATGTTGATGAAAGTAAACATTATTGCAAAAACAATTTTTTACTTGTCCAGCATTTCTCATAATATATAAATAAATATAAATTTTAAAAAATCTAAATTAAAATGCATCATCGTATTTCATCTAACAAAATAATGTTTGAGTATATTGAAATGGTTGTTGAATATTTTCAACAAAGGCTATTTCAGTCAATAAATTCAAATCGAACGAAAAAAACGACTATTTATAAAAATATGGTAATAAACGGATTTGAAAAATACGAATTCTTGGAATTAATCGATGTCTTCTTGACCTTTTTATTATAATAGAATAAAAAAATTAAAATCAACACCATAATTTATATTTGAATAACTAACTAAATAATTGTTTTGAAGGGTGTTTGTAGAATTTTTAATTAATATTTACAGAAATGTATATCAACGCCTTAAATTTTCCAATGAAAAGGGGAATTTTCGGGGTTTATTTACTTTTAAATCGAGGAAAACTTTTTAATCAACTAATAGTATTTGATTTCCACTGGCAGTCAATATTATGTGACATACCAACCTTTGATAGTTGACATGAAAAAGATAAAGCAAAGTACGAACGGAATGAAACGGACTGCAGAACTACGTGATTCCTTTGCTAGAAAAGCGTCGGATAGAAATCGCAGATAAAAAAAACATTCCCTCTATACGAGTACGTATAAGACTAAGATGAGTACGTATAAGTTAGACAAACTACTCGTCCAGCCTCAGGCTTGATTCCAGGCCCCCATATTTCTCACCAATTAGTTTGAAACCTCGAAAAAAGTGACAGTTTTGATATACGATTTTTTCAAATGATTGAATATCTTTTATTTCCTTTTTACTAGTTTGCAACGAAAATATCGTTGAGCGGTGTGGACGGCAGTGCATGCAGACCAGATAAAACGAGATGGCATCTCGTAAAGGTTCACATTCAAACAGATGTAGTAAAATAAATATACAGTGCAGACTTGCTCCGCGGTATTTCACAGAAGGAATTTTATATCAAAAAGAGATGTACAGTGAATGGACGTGCTTTCTGTAATGGGGGAAGGGAAAAACAAAATTTGTGTGCGCGGCACTAAATTGAAAACAAATAATTTAATATTTAGCAACGTACATCTGTGTTTAATTTACCGTCGGCTTTGAAATGGCAAATTTTATGAGGTTACTTTATTTTGCATGCACTTACTTTTGAAACTTCTTCTTTATACATTTTCGCTCCCCAGGCGGAGAATATTGCCACCATGAATCGTCTCTAAGCCAGCATACTACCCTGTGAGCTATGTAACCGGATGAGACCTCAGCTAGACTCTAGTAGGCATAGTAGAGTCAGTGAGATCTAATTACAGTCTAATTACATGACTGCAGTACAGTTTGAACTGTGTAACTAGATGAGACCGTAGCTAGACAATCCTACAGCTCTACATTTACGCATAGCTGCGTCAGTACAAGTGAGTTGTTAAATTACATGACAGTAGTACAGTTTCAGCTGTGTAACTAGACGAGACTTTAGCTAGAATCTAGGAGGCGTAGCTGAGTCAGAACCCGTGAGCTTCTTGAGAGTTTCACTGTTGTATTTTTTTTGGCTTCCTCCCAGATCAGTCCAGTATCTTGAAGTTCCGCTGAGTACTAACTGCACTATCGCCAGCGCTATTTTGGGTCACCAAAATTTTCGGCGCTTAAAGAAGAGATAAAAAGGATTATGTGCCGTTGTCAAATAGTAGAGAAATTTTAAAATATTAATTTATTTATTAATATCTCAACAGATACGACGAAGTTTTTGAGAAGCAAATATAATGTTTTATTTCAATTCATATTGGGAATAGGAGAGATAATCTAGTGTAGAGTAATCAGGAACTCTCAACATTTGCCCACTGCTGGAAGGAAACCACATGAAATTAAAAAAACTAAAAATAAATCACTTGTGTAAGACTACTTTTTGTGTTTATTAATGCAAAACCGACTTGTTTTGAGAATTACAGATGTTCAACAATAAGTTACATAAAATACAAACTGTTTTCGAAACTAGTCGTGTTTATATTAATAATCTTAAAAGTGTAGTCTTACATAAATATTTTATTAAATAATTTAATGCATCGTGTTATTCCATAAAGTTAATGCCAAATCTGTGAAAAATATAGTTTTTCGGAGGGTTTGAATCAGTATTTGTATTTATTGGTTTATTAATATTTATTTGATAATTTCAGGGATGGTTACATAAAAGTCTGGAAAGGAGAAGTGGCAAAGGAGAAACCAAGAACCTGTTGAGTTGGGAGAACGGGTTCGATGAGGACTCAGGTGGTTTGACTTGAGAAATGACTCCTACTGGAGTGTTCGCCTTGCAGCTTCTATGGACCAGGCTGCTGGTCTTCGCCATTCTGTCCTTGGAATTCGTCGGTGAGTATTTTAATCCTGTATGTTACAATACACAATTGAACAGTGATATAATATAAAACTACAATAAAATCCTTTGAATGTTATACGCAAAACTGCCTTTTAAAATATTATAAGATTAAACGTTGTAGGATTATAATAAAGAAATGAGTTAAACATTTTTAACATCTCAGCAAAGATGAAGAAAAATATGGAGGTCTGGGTATTTACAGGGCTTACAACCTGTCATAGGCAAGTTAAGTGATCACTTACAATCGTAAAACATTCACCATTCTCTCCATGATTGACAACCACACTACTCAAATTCTTGGAAGTTCATAGAACTATATATAGATATATGATCCAATTTCGAAACATTGTGTTTGAATTACTAGAATTACACTAGAGACATCTATTAGTGAGATGAAGGAAGCTTTTCAATGGAGCAAAAACTCTTTTTATCTAATATTTTTTTTCGGAACTCCTAGATATATTGATCAATCTTATAACACAGTACATTAGAGTTCACAACATCCATCTATATTGTATTGCGGAACTCCTAATTGGAGAAAATTTGATTTTGCGAACACGTATTTGAATATACTCAAAATGTTAAAAATAAAGAAGTAAGTTAAAATTTATAGTAAGACTAGCTAGCTAAACCCGGTCACGTATTGTCGTGACTTATTCCAGGTGAATAGAAAGGAAAGAATGGAGAAAGGACACATTTAAAAATGTTTAATTTCGCAATGCTAGTCGGTATGAATATTTTGTCAGTTATTACGATAGGCAAAATATTTTCAACAAGTTATTGATATTCATGCTCGGTGGATTCATGCAAAGACATATTGAATGAACCATGAACAAATCAATTAATGTCTGATTGCTCAATAGCGTTTTTTGCAATATTCAATATATAATTATGTATTTAACAGAAACACGCTAGATTATTATAAATATTTAACGCTAGATTATTATAAATATTTATTTCATGACTACTAATCATCAACGATTCACAGCTGACACGGGAAACAACTCATTCCAGAAATGTGACAAACCCAGGAAATAATACCTAATGTTACAAAGTTTGTTACATTTCATAACACGAATATACGCGGTTATTTTTATTTATTTTTCTTGGAGTCAGAAAAGTAGTGCTTTTATGTGCAGTATAGCGTGATTGAAAACATTTAATAAAATATTATTCAACTAGCATAAACATATTCCACTACCTACTTATACAATTTGAAAAAAAGTTTCAAAAATTGTTATAATTTTCTCAGAAGTAGCATTAACATTTTGGAATTATTTATGGATTAAGCATCAACATTGTGGAATGACATGTTGATTATTTTTAAAATAGTATATAATTGTATAACAACAGTTACTGAATTTTATTTTAGTATCCAAGACTAGTTTCGTTTCAAAACTACAGTCGTTTTTAACAACAGGTGATTATAAAAATATATTTTTTGAAACTAATTGTGCCTTATGAAATAAAACTCAATAAATGATACTCTACATGTGTTATTAAATTAATTAAGGAATAATCTGAGGATTTCATAATAATAAAAAATTGGGTATTTTAATGTAAGCCCGACTAATTTCGAGAACTTCAGATGTTTTCATCAACAGGGAAAATACAAACTCTTTGCATTTTCGCTTGTTAATGAGAATATCTATAGTTTTTGTATTTCTATTGTTTTATAATGTTAAATAATTTTCTCTGTTAATATATCAAAGATTTACTGACTCTATGATGTATTTTTTCCAGAATAATTATGTTTAAAATAAAACTTACACATTGTTGAAAGAAAACATAATATACATATTTTGTGTATTAAAAGCATTGTTAACTTTGTAGTATGGTAATATAACAATCTCCTTTTCATTTATCGTTCATTAAACGTAATACCACTTTAAAAAACACTACTTCGTGACTGCCGAGAATCAACTTACTACAAGTCCACTCTTAAAAATATTCCTTTTGTGATTCATTTTTCTTCTTTTTCTCTTTCAAATTTATTTTTTGTATAAATGTCAGACCGTAACTATTTAATTTTAATTTTCTATTTTTAAAAGCGGTATTACACAAAATGAACGATAAATGATAAGGAGAGTGTTATATATAGTACATTTTATATTTGTAATATATGTATGCCGCTCAGGCTGTATCATGCACACAAATTTGTTATCATCTCTTGCGATTATACAGCACCGTCTCTTATTAAGTAATTGTATGAATAACTTGGTACGCACCGAACTCCGAGCGAAAGTAGGTGAGGGTGAAACTAAAAGTCATCTAAAGGTCTCGCCTTGTTTTCTTAGGGGGTAGAAGTCACCCCTACTCTATAAATCATTACTCCCTGAATATGCGGGGCTGCTAATAATAATATGTCAACAGTTTGTAAACCATCAAAGGAAGCCTATTTATCAGGCGGAACCTTTGTAATCATAACAAGTCAACACTACTTGTTAAAGGTATTTCTATTTCATTTAAATAGTTAATAGTTTTGCAAAATTTTCTTCATCCCACCAATAGATGTCTCTAGTGAAGTTGTAGTGTATCTTAATTGGTTCATATATATATATATATATATATATATATATATATATATATATATATATATATATATATATATATATATATATATATATATATATATATATATATATATATATATATATATATATATATATATATATATATATATATATATATAATATATATATATATATATATATATATATGTGTGTATATATATATATATATATATATATATATATATATATATATGTATATATATATATATATATATATATATATATATATATATATATATAAATGTATATATTTATAAATATAAATATATATATATATATATATATATATATATATATATATATATATATATATATATATATATATATATATATTTATATATATATATATATATATATATAATATATATATATATATATATATATATATATATATAATATATATATATATATATATATATATATATATATATATATATATATATATATATATATATATATATATATGTATATATTTATAAATATATAAATATATATATATATATATATATATATATATATATATATATATATATATTTAAACATAAACGTAATTTCATAGCCGAAAATCAATTTGAACAGATAATACTTATAATAAGGATTTACCAGTCAGCAGAATTCTTTGGCGTCAAAAATTGTAAAATTAATTTAAAAAATGTATGTAATATTTTATTCCATTGGTTTTCCTAAATGATTTAGTATTAAAACTGTTCATATGTATTCAATACAAATAAAAGTAATAATTATTTATTTCATTAATTGATGTACCACTCACTTTGTGGTAATATGTATTACTTTTTAATTTTACTTGGCAAATAACACAACTTCTCAAAATCTAATTTGGTAATTGTTTTAATAAAATCAAAATTATCATCCTACACTTAGTAAATATTTAGGAGTTTTGCCTGAATTAAAAGGAAAGTTGATTATAAAAAACACATTAGCTACAACATTTTGAAACAACATAATCTAAAAACATGCATAAATTATATGAAATTATTAAAGCTATTGACATACATATTTATTGTTCATTTTCCCACTAGTAAAAAAATTGAAACAGCTCCTACCCCCTCCTCGTCCTTCAATATCTCAAGAGCAAAATTCCCAAATTTAGACTAAGTGGAATCACGTGGTGTTTTATAATGATATTGAAGATTAGGAAGAGTTCTCTAAGATGGTATGGACATGGAAAATGAAAGTATGACTAAGAAAATATATGTGGCGAATGTGAGCGAAAAAACAGAACGAGGATGGCTGAAAAAGACTTGGCACGATCAGATCAATCAGAACCTAAAATCTGGTAGTGTCAAAAGCCTGCCTAATCGGAGGGCATGTATAACTCAATGTATGGATGTGAAGGAGGCGAGGAGTGTGTGTTAGGACGGAAGAGCGTGGTGATCCATCCTTTCTACCTACCCCTGCAGAGAAATAGCGTGATGGTAGTAGTAGTAGATGTTGAATGTATCAAAACACGTGTTGCTATAAAAAAAATTAAATGTGGTATTTACTTAGTAAAATAAATAATAATACTAAAAACGTAAAGAATAAAAAAAAACTGTTGGATAATCAGATAGTAGATACATATGTTTATGTATTGCTACGCCATTTTTAGTATGCTTTTTTTCATTTATCTAGTTTTTATGAAAATTGTACGCACAAGCAAACAAAAAAACTTCGAATAGCTATTCTCATTAAATGCGTATCAGATGACTCCACTAAAAATACTGCATAAGTAGTTAATGATGCTTGTGAAAACGGAGGGTTGTTAGTTAAAAAAATGTAATCAATACGTTAGAAAATTTATCAAATCTCCATTAGTTAATTCCACAAATCACTGCTCTATTCTTTCCTAACTTGATAAATAGATTATTTATATAACGTTAAATTATTTTCATCTTTGCTAACACTATTTAATCAATATGAAAATTTCTTAATAAGATAAAAGTTTGAAAATATATGTTAATACATACCATATACACATGTACATATTTAAAAAGTAGATGTAAACAAATATGCTTCATTAAAATAAATTCAAAGAAATATTTCGATCCCGTGATAGCGTATAAAATTACATATGAAGTAAAAGCAAAAGGTGCTACTGCCCATAATATTTAATAATTTACACTACTAAAATTTCGGAAGATCTTTGCTTGTTAAAAAAAACTTACTCAGCTCAACCATAGATGACGCCGTGAACTAGCATGTAAAAGGTATCAATTGAAATATAAAACCGTAAAATATTTAACCGAAATTTGAGTAGTGTGATTGTCAATCATAAATATAATAGTGAATGTTAAACTTGTATAAAGTGATCACTTAAACTAGCCTATGACAGGTTGTTCGCCTTCTAAATACCCAGACTTTGATATTCTTCTTCGACTTTATTGATATAATAATATAAATAATAGGGCAAACCCAGATTTGTGAACAATGATTTAAACGCACTCAAAATATTATGAATATATAAATGATATTATTTAATGATTTGGCCAAGATCATGACCAAGATCATGATCATAGATCGATCTAAGAAGTTTGGTGATCTCGGGAACTCACTGGAAGGTTTAGAGATAATAAACGAGTTCCAGTTCCTTGGATCTCAAATCAGCAATGAAGGAACTTGTGAAGGAGAGATTAGACGTCGTATCGCCATCGCCAAAAGTGCCATGTCTAAGCTAGACAAAATTTGGAAAGACCGGGGTGTGAGTAACAACACCAAGATGAAGCTTGTCAGGAGCTTGGTCCACTCCATTTTTCTCTATGCTGCTGAAACATGGACTATAAAAGCAGCAGAAAGGAGAAAAATTGATGCCTTCGAAATGTGGTGTTGGAGGCGCATGCTCCGAATTCCATGGACAGCTAGACGCACCAATGAGTCCATTCGCCAGGAACTACGCTTGGATGGCTTGTCTCTGGCCAATATCTGTACCCGACGGATTCTCCAGTTCTTTGGACACGTTGCGCGTGGCAACGAGGATAGCCTGGAACGCCTAGTTGTGATCGGTAGCCTGGAGGGAAAGAGAGGGAGAGGAAGATCCCCCACACGATGGACCGATCAAATTAAGGCAGCAGCAGGCACCTCAGTGGTTGGAGCGCTACGTGCAGCGCAGTCAAGGGATAACTGGAGAAGAGTCATTGCTTCTGCAAGGGTCACAACCCTCAGCAATGAGGATTAAGACGGAGAAGAAAATGATTTGGCATTTACTTCGTAGGATGACGTGTTGATTATTAACGATACTTGTATTACACCACTAATTGTGGTCTCATATCAATTATAGATAGTAAGTATTTGATAAAATATTTTTTACACCTTAAATATCTTGCTGTTTCATTTTTTACTATGATAGTACAAAACTTTTACATAAACAAAATACTCACACGGGTACATTATACCAGACTTTAGTTTCAAAAGGGAAGTTTCACCCTGCAACTGAATTAACGCCATGCAATTCTTTGTTGCACGACTCGTAAACTAGAAAAACTGCACAAACTCACCCCAACTTTATAATGTTTACCCAGTGCATCGGAGCTCTTAACCTCCTTTGCATCTCTCCTTTTAAAATATCGCTCTCTGTCCATCAGAATCTCAGGAGAGGGGGGTTTCCACTGTTCCGTTTTATTTTACACCCCAGAGCGTCCCTTTGCCTCCCTTTCCCTGACAATTCACCCCCAGTTCGACACATTCTTATCTCAAATTGAAATTCTCGCTTCAGTCGTCGGCCGTCTGAAGGAGAAGCTGTCTGAAATGTTTTACACCCTCGTCGCCCGCTCTTCTAGTGTGTTATTAAAACTAAATAACCGGGGAGGGTTTTATGATATAAATTTTAATGGTAGGTGTTACGGTTGAGGACCCCCTTCCGTTTTTCAATGCCTCTGTGAATAAATATTTCTGCCTTCTTGCTCCTAATGAGGCAACCTTTTATTTCGACATAATTTGATTCGAAACAGAAATAAGTTTTATCCTTTCATTAAATGGATGTACGTTATCTTTTTAATTACATGTAACGTACATTCTTATTTTGAGTAAAAAGATGTTGTTAACGAATAATTTTTTCAAGATTTCTTTTTTGAAAATATTATACTTATAGCACAACACACATGTAAATAGAAAAACCTTCATACTTACTATTTTTACCGTATGTGTTTTATATATTGTAATATTTAATGCGTTTTCCTTATTGAATAGAACGCAACGATTTTAATTGATCCTTTACTCTTTTTTTTTAATAAACGTAACAGAGATATGATCATCATAGTTACAGCTTCATAAAACTTTTTCACAATTTAATATTACTAATTAATTCTGTGCAAGAAATTAATTGAAAAATAAATTTAAATAAAAACACTCGGAAAGAGGATGTTCAACTAGTTTTGAACCCTTGCATGAACTTACTTCTTCTTCTTATTATTATTATTATAGGCCTTGCGGCCTGTTTTTAAGAGGGATTAGCCTCCTGCGACGTCGATTCCCAGCTATCGACCGATCTCTTTGGTGGTCTGCCCGGGAGTCATCTACCATGGAGTTAGCCGTACAGTGCGATGTGGGGGAGTCTGGATGGTTCCATTCTCCTCACATGCGCATACCATTGTCTCCTTCGTTGCCTTCCTCACCTAACGACATCTTCGATCTCGCATATTTCCCTGATCCTGGCATTTCTGATTCTATCTCGAAGACTCTTGCCTGTTATGCTTCTCAGAGTCTTCATTTCTGACACTCTAATGAACTTACTTCAGGATACAAAACTATGTAGTAAAAAAATAACGTTAGATTGTTATACCATTTGGTAGTAGGATGATAAAGGTACAAAAGAACTCTTAAAATATATTATATATTTTACTATTCATTACAACAATTTTTTAAGAAATATTTTTTTTTTATTCTTAAGATTGATCGTGTTAACAAGATGAACGAGCCCATTAGTTCTTCGAAAACAGTGTATCGAAAGTTGTGCGACGTCTAGAAGCATCACCACATTTGTTTTCCAAAAACAAATCATCAAGTTTAACCGGCTTTAAATTCGTTCGGGGTCGTGATTATAGCCGCTTCCCGAAATTTCACACTCAAGAAGGGGAAGATTTTCACGTTCCAGACAAATTTACAAGTGTACAGAATAATGCGGTGGAGGCTTCCAGAGCGCATCGTTTAACTGCGGGACCGAACGGAGAAGAAGGAAATTTCACCCTTCTCCGCTAAGCCGATTAACCGTTAAGTCCTTAGATTCTCTTCAGCGCCGGCGTCTTTTCAACCCTTCGTGTACAAACTCGTAAAGACGACCGACGTCGGAGCGTGAAATCGCCATCCAAATGATTACAAGTAGCTTTGTTGTAAACATGAAATTATTATTGAGTGCTTTTCTTTCAGTCCACCTGTAATCAATGATGCGGATAACATTATTTAAGAGCATGTTTGATACTAATGTTAAAGGTAAATGTGTGTTTAGGATTTGTGGAAAGCGATTATGTTTACACGAATGTAAGAAACGATTGATTCTTTTATACATACAATCGGACGTTTTAAAAAGCCCTTAAAACATTCAAATATACAAATGCACTGATACTAGCGCACCAGATAGCCTTTATCCTGTCAGTACGTTGGCTTGCCTGGTATTAGTTGGTGCAGCAAACGAATGTATACATGTATTACATATTTATTTATATATATATATATATATATATATATATATATATATATATATATATATATATATATATATATATATATATATATATATATATATATATATATATATATATATATATATATATATATATATATATATATATATATATATATATATATATATATATATATATATATATATATATATATATATATATTTATATATATAAGTATATATATGGACTGGTACCTGAAGCGGAGGGCTGATCACCTTTCCTTCATGTGTAAACGATCAAGATAACACTGCGTTTATATGACACAGTGCCCTATGCACCATTGGGGTGCGGATAAGGGTTTTATTATTTTTATTATTATATATATAGATTTTTTTTAATTCACCGTAAAAAATAGTTTCTTGGCTTGTTTTATATTACTGAATTTTTTGACAGAAGGATAAAGTTAAATATTCTATAATTCTTCAAAAAACAATATGCTTTAAAATATAAATGCAAACCTATACTTTTCATTTCATTTCGATACAGAAATGAAACATACTCGTTTTTTGTAAACAGATTGAACAAAAAGCAATTTACGGTGCATTTTATTTTCCTTTGCTCTGAATTGTGTACCACCTGCACCATGTACTCGAGTCTACTGAATTTGTTAGAGAACATTGTTCAGCAAAATAAATAGGTTCGTACAAAGACAGTATCAATTTGGATAAGCTTATAAAATACTTTTAACCTCAAAAATATATGTATGCGAAAAAACGCAATATTTTCAATTTGTTCATTGAAAATAATTTTAACCGTCTTTTAAAAAGTTGTATCTAACATATTGCATTTAAATTTTATACGGGTACACAACTTCCTTTATTTTTATTAATGATAAGTTTTAAATGCAGAGGGCTTAATGTATTTCGTTTAGCTTTAAAACACTTAAAGAACAAATTTCAGTTCATTTGAAAAACAGTAACCCATGCTAACATATTCATACAAGTTACTTTAAAGTACAAATTAGCGAATGGCACTCACTCACTTTGTTGACCTCAAATGCAATTAATTGCGATATTATTTTGCCACTTCAGAAAAATAATATAAAAAAACATTTTTAACTACTATTCAGAATCTCTATTATTGGAAAATCTTTGGGACCTCGTTGGCATGAGTAAGAATCATCGTACAGGGATGAAATTCCGTATCTGAATAGGCCATCGTAGTTTTGAAAAAAATAACCGGAAATGCGTTTTTAATTTTTTTTTAAACTGTCGCCAAAGGGGAATCTTATTTACTAAATTAAAAAAACTTTTACTTATTTATTTAAAAATATTCTATCAATGAGTAGTATAAACATTGGTATTAGTTTACTAATCAATATTTTTTGTAATGTTCATGCAAATGTAATAGGTATAATTTTACACATTTTAAAGAAATCTCGAAAATATTCTCAATATTATTAATATTTAAACCATTAGTGCATATTTAATCTCGGCTCGTAACGCATGTTTGTGCTGAAACCTTTAGTGCATGTCGGTCTTCGGGTCGATCAAAAATCACATGTGTTGAACATTTTGTGTAGTTTTAAGTGTGTAATTGGTGCTATGGTGGTGAAGGGTGGTATTGTTTGCATGTTGTGGTAGTGATTGTTCTGATGAAGAGACGGGTACGTCTCAAAACCGGTAGACATAAAAATCTCGGTGAGTGGTTATATACTAATATCACTAACATTTTTATGAAAAAAAAAAAAGTAAATCTCGAAAAGTTTTTTTTTAAAGTTTTCATTGTTAAAAATATATTATTACCATCGCGTTGAGGTATATTTCATTACATATAAGGCTAGCAGTAGTTGTTGAGAAGTAGTCTGTAAATCCGGGGGTCGCAACAAGCGCACGATGATACTTCCGGCGTCGGCGTCACCGGATCCCGGCGTCGGACGTACATGATTGGTATGCCGCGGGCGTCCCCGATTGATTTCCGTTATCGCATTCGCACGTGACCGTTCCACGGTTTGATCATCGGAAGAGGAGTGAGTGTTGTGCTTCATGAGATCACTCGTCAGTTTTATGACTTTGATCCCAACTTACAACTGTTGGTCGTAAATCAAACGTTTCAGAAAAAACACCCCGTCTTGTTATGGCGATAGGTTTCGAAGCTTTGGGGATGTTTTTATCCATTCACGTAACAGACTTACGGCGCGTTTTTATTTTATGAGCAAAAAACGTACGCAAGTCATTACACGCGAATAACATGATTACTCCTAACATTTCTAATGCTCAAAGTTGAAAACCCTTAAGTTTTTTTTATTAAATTTAAATATACTGAGCTTTCTTTTAATAATTTGGATGTTTTTCTTTTACATTTTTATTTTTCACTGTATATTATATAAAGTGTATGCCATATGAAACAATGGCATGTATGGGTGTATGGGTTCTCACAATTAAAATCAAGGCTTAGAAAGAAAAACGAAAAATCAATCAATCAAAAACGAAAGTAATTCGTAAGACGTAATTCAGTTAATTTTTTTTTAATTAAATACAAATTAAACAAATTGTTGAAAAATACATAACGGTTCATTTTTAAAATTGTTTTCCAATAACGTAAGCTATTTTTAACCATTATTTTTATAATATTCTAGACAGCCGATCAAAAAGTACGTTCAAATATCATGTAGATACTACTTTTATTTTACTTTTTATTGCTGTCATTTTTTGCAGTGTATTTGTGTATGTTTTAGATTTAATTTTATCACACTGTGTGAAGAAGTCGTTCAAATTACTTCTGTCAAAAATATTCAAACATCAATCCTAAAACTTGAATATTTTTTACAATTAAAAATTAAATGAATTTCAATTTCACTGGAAAGAGTTTTTTTAAATAAACCATCGCAATAATGAAGCATTTTTAATAATGAAAATGTGCTACGCGCAAATCGGGGGGAGATTATGTATCTCGTGACACGGTGCATTCTTAGAATAAATTTTTGTCGACATTTTGAAACACAAAGGCTGAACACTGACTACCCTCCCCTTACGTGAAGTGACGGGTCTCACCCCTTAAACTATTTTAAGTGGATTTTCCAAAGGACCGCGTGGAATCTTGAATGAAAGGACGTGATATAGGAGACTATTCCGGAATCCTTATTTTCTATATTCTCCCCATCCTTGTACTTTATTGATGAAAACTAATTTAAGGAGAGTTCTGCAAATTATTCTGCATTTATGTTAATAAGAGTTTTAAAATGAAAATAAAGAAATGGGTGAGCGATCAAGAGTTCGTATATTATGAATTTCTCCATAGTTTTTATTTTGTGTGTACATTTTACTGTAATTTTATTACAAACTAGCAGTAACTAGAGAAAAGATATGAAAAAAGAGAAGAAAAAAGAAGAAGAAAGTAGGTTTCAAGCACAAGAGCAGAGTTTTTTTGGAGTTTCTCAGCGCAACTTAATTATAAGATTTATTTTTTTTCAACGTATGGAAATTGTATAATATTGTATTGAATAAACTGTAACTATATTAAATTTTTAAAACAAAATAAATCTAGCCGCTCGTTGCCGTATCTTAGTTTAGTTAATTGAAAAAATAAGCACAAATATATTATACGTGAATTTCACAATGCTAGTGAAGCATAGAAAATGTTAAAGATGAGACAACAATGCAATCGAAAATATAAAAACAGCAACTACCAAGAAACACGCTGTCTGCCATTTGAAGCACACTGTCTGTAATATTAAGTTAGCGTGTGTTTTCAAACGTAACATTGTGTTAAAATTTCAAAGCAAACGATGAATTACAAATGTTTTAATATATAAAAGAATATCTAGAATATATTAAAACATCACTTTCAAAATAAATTTGGTTGAAAAAAATGATAAATTTTTAAAACAAATATATTTTCGAATCATATTAATGGGTTTATATCGACACCACATATATTTAACCTTCATATTTATTCAACATCAGTTGTTTGAAAATCATTCATGATGTTGTGATGCCAAAATATTAACTAACTCCAAGTTAAAGAAACCCGTATTTATGAAGAAGGATTTAAACACATCCAAATATTATCCAGTTGTTCTATTTACTTACATTCACTTCTTGTCAGCCGAAAATGTTACAATTTATTTATCAAGTTTTGTAAAATTAGCCATCGGCACGCGAAGATCCAGTCGGACACATTTTGGCAACTCTAAATTAAGATGAAGTACATAATATTCTTATGAATGGCACCTAACACTCTTACTCTTACTATGAGTGCTACTCTTACTATTTAATTTTGTTGTAAGGACCCTTATTTTTCAATTTTAACACAAGTTTTTTTGATTTTTTAGCCTAACTGAAAAAATCAACAACAACAAAAACATATTTTTACTAACTACATATTTAAGTTTCAGCTGTTTTTTTCAATCATTTTAAATACATACAAAATGACAAGCAATATATTAACTATTATTTCAGGACAGGACAAGATTTTCAAAATCGCAGTAGGTGGACTTGTAACTCAATATCTATTAAATTTATTTTTAATGATACAATCCAAAAAAAAATACATCTAGGGTTCTTCAAGAAAACTCTTCAATTCGTGTTTACAAAATGTGTTTACATACGGTTTTTGTAAGAATTATTGACGAAAAGATTATGTTATGTTTAATATTATAAATATTTTAATATAAAATGTTTTAAAAAGGACTTTTAAATATCTGTATCCTTACAGTTTAATTAAATAATATGTGGTCACAAGAATAAAAATATTTGTTTAAAAATAAGAATTGAATTTTTCTCTTAAAATGTGATCTTAGAGAATAATTTTAATTTTAAGATGTGTTATTTAAAATTAATATTCATTTCTTAAAATCGTGTCAGCGTTAAATTTTGTCAACGTAAGAATGCGTTGGTAAAATGCGTCTTGATAATAAAAATTGAAATAATTTAAAGGCAATAATTTTCTGAGTGTTTTATTAAGATCGTGAAATATTTTCAACGCCATTGAGCCCCTCAGTATGGTAATGAATGACATAAGTATAAAGGCAGATTACTCATTAAAAGGGACTTCACCCTTCCCCGCGAGGGCTGTAAATTGCGGAGGTATTTTCAATTACGGTTTCCGAGAAACTTGCTTAACATCCCTTTAAGGAAGCTGCTGAATAATTATCTCGCGGAACTCATTAAAAAAACGCTTATATTTATCATTATAGTTTTCCCTTGCTAACTATGCAAAGTGATCCACCTGGAAAATTACATTTTCTCTGGAATACAACTTTACTCTGAAAATCCTTCTTACGTCATAATATAAAACATTATTTTGTCTCACATGTATTTCCGTTTTTAACAACGTAATATGCAATTTGAAACTTATCAAATATAAGTTCTTTTTTTTATTATTATTTAAATTTAACTTGGTAAGTATTCTTCTTCGTTCTTCTAACCCTGATACGCACCCAATGGTGCATAGGGCACTGTATCGTATTGACGCAGTGTTATCTTGATCGTTACTTACATGAAGGCAGGGTCATCACTCCTTCGCCTTACGGACCAGTCCAAGGTAATATTACATAAATATTATAATAAAAAAATCACCAATACTTCCTTTACTCCCCCTCCCCTGGGAATCGAACCCAGGTCCCACAGCACGGTAGCTAAACATGCTTACCATCACACCAGCCGGCCGATCAATTAATAAGGTTGCAAATATGTTTAATGTAATAAAACAATAGCTACAAAGTTATTTCCAATTTATTTTATTTGACCAGTCAAAGGGTGCCGTCGTTACCGACATCATTGGACAGATAATCATCGATTCACCAATCTGATGATGTTGGTAGCAACAAAATCTGGTTATTGGCCAAATAAAATACAGTGGAATATTTCTCGAATGTTTTTCGCACACACTTTGAGGCACATTTTATAAACTTTTTAAAATTAAACAACTTTGTTTTTTTAACCACTTTTTTTTTAAAAGTGGTTAAAACATAGTTACATATTTAATTTTACAAAGTGGAATAAACCAATTAGTTATTTTTGATATATTAAATCCAGTTCCACCAAGGAATGTCAATACAAAACTAACTTCTTTTAAGAATAATTAATATTTTTTAATTCTGAAATCATACTCTAAATATGATGGAAATGCTAAAAAAATGCATTTCTAGTTATATAAGTGGAGATTTCTACAATTTCTTATGCCTACAATTTTTCTTTCATATAAATCTAGTAAAAACTTGGGATAAAAAATTCCCCGTGTAGAATTAATGCTCAAACGTTGACTTCTTTTTGTTATGCTACGTTAATTACATTTCAATTCATAATAACTACTCTTAGAATATCTGTATTCACCAAAGCATGATATTACGTACATAAATTTTCATTCAGTATCTAGTCAGTGATAACATTCTACTCGACAATCGCTTCTCAAGTGTCCATCCCGATATACTTGTGAGTAATAATATTAGAGGTGCAGAGACGTAAGCGGTGCGCTGCTAGGGGGTAGGATACAGGTAGTAAGAAGGGTGTATATGAGTAGTAAGTGGGGAGGCAATATTAAAGGGATGGTGAACCTTTTTGATAAAATAAAATAACAATCATATAATTCTTTCCACGTGAATTTTATTTGACCAGCAACCGGGTTTTGTCTTAACCGACATCATCAGTGATCATCATCGACTGGTCTGATGATGTTGATTACGACGAAAACCAGTTGCTGGTCAAATAAATTCACGAGGAAAAAATTATGTAATCGTTATTTTATTTTACAAAATGCAGTTCCACCAAGAAATATCAGTACAAAACTTAGACCTTTTTGAGACTGAGTGCCAAAAAAACATTTTTAAATATAATAATATTTAAAAATGTTACACATACCATGGAAAAAATTGCATCAAATGTTTATGCAACAATATGAACAAAGCATTAATTAATACATCCAAAAAAGTAATTAATTACTTATCAATAAAAAAATAAAACATGTTATATGTTATATAAAATATGACAAGCTTGAAAATTTCATTAAAAGTGACATTTTTGTTGCTGGATGCTAGATAGCCATTTTTTGTATCGGGTTCATAGCTGGTAGCTTTTAACAGAATACAAGCAGTATTACTTTCGTCAGTAAGTCTTCTTCTTATGTGTTATTTAATAAAGTTGATAGAAAAAAATAATGATTCACAGGAATAATTCGATGAAAAGATTGTTAAAATGCGCAATGCTATTTTTTAAGACAATAAAAAATTTCTGGGATGGATTGCCAAGCTGTAAGTATCTTCAATTTTGGCATTTCTCTGGACTGGTCCAACCAATCAATTTCGCTCATTTTCTTCTTAAATAATTATTAATAATTGATCAATCACTTTTTGTACGATAACTTAAATTTTTAAATAATAAGAATACTGATATCTGAAGTATGTGTAAGACGGAATATATCGTGAGGACTACAACGAAGGCGATACTGGAATGAGCATGTAAACAAAATGTCAGAAGTCAGACAGACTTCCACGGAAAAACCAAGGAAACCCTGAAGGACGTAGACCCCCAGGCAGACATCTAAAAAGGTGGTGAAATAGCTGGCAGTCAACATCCTAAGAGCGACAGGCGACAACACAAACAGAGAATCTATAAAAATTGTAGATGAAATCTATTAAAAGAAGGAGAAGAAGACTTCAATTTTTTCTCTTTATTCGGGTGCCATGCAAAATCATCTCGCGTGCCATAGGTTCGCCACCCCTGCAATAGTAAGTAACTTGGTGAGTAAGAACCCCCTCAGAGTGGAAAGCTGACACGGTGTCACTTGCACTGCCAGTGCAGGCGGAAGTTAGTTGCCATACTCCAGTTTGCCATACTTCAACAGCACATTCAAATTGAAACTAGAACCTGTCTAATAAGATATGAAAAGCGTTTATTGAACATAATTGCTGAAATATCGATTATCAACTGAATAGAAACGTTTCATTATATAAGTATACTTCATTTAACGCATTTTATTTTAAATAATTTTTGACAGAGAAAAAACATTGAATATTTTTAATGAAAATACATATTCATATATATGTACATACATATCTCAACTTGATATGAAACATCTATTGTTCCTCTTTTCATGAAAGATTATAGAAATCCGGTTCATCTCGAGCATTTTTTTTACAGGTGAATAGTAAAACTGTTTTACTATTCACCTGTAGATGAAAACAACTATGGTTTTCGAAAAATTATAAGTGTTTTTTTTTTAAATAAGGAACTCGTCATTCCAAAAAGCTAACCTTCCCCTCCCGGAAAATGTATTTACTACAACTCGACTTAAAAAATAAGAATATCAATATAAAATATAATAGATACCGTTGCATGCGGAAGTTTTTTTAGCACCGTAAGGGCGCTTGTGCACTACATGGAATTTTACTATCCGGCAGTCCGGTTAGCATTATAAAACGGATGATTGGCTTGTATTGGTTTTTGGCCCTCTTTCTTCGGATCAATGCGTGATCACGGTGCGCGTAAATTCGATCACGCTAAAATGTCGTAGTCACACGTGTAGGGCACAAACGCTCTAAGGGAAAGGTTGATGCCGAATCAATAAATAATACTGTTTTTTTATGTTTTTCACAGCTCTCGGGTTCGAGCCGGACTTTCTCTACCCCCTGGAGAACGTGACCATCGCGCAGGGTCGTGACGCGACCTTCACCTGCGTGGTAAACAACCTCGGAGGTTACAGGGTGAGTGGCGACTCCGCCACCGCCAGGGTGTGTATCCTCTCGACTTACTTTTGGTTGTGCCCCGCCTGCCCTGCACCACTTGGTCTCTCTCACTCTATCTCTCTCTCTCTCACTGTCACTCTCACTCCGCCTCTCTCTGTCTCTGTCTCACCTTCTAGAACACACGCACTTGCATACGTCACTATATACTCTCGAGTAGAAGAGGGCCCTAAATATTTCAGTCTGCATATTCTTAATTTTAAAGTACTGTAACGTACAAAAAAACACGAACAAAATCCGATTTGTCATTTTGTTAGCTATAATAATTCATAATTTTGTAGGCTTAATTTCTAACTTACTAACCATAAAACTATAGTTTTTAGTATTTAGTAGCAAAAGAAAATGTTTGTTTAATTTTATTGAAAAAAAAATCAATTACATCAGTTTTCTTCATCCACTGTTGGAAACAAAAATTATCGTATTTTTTTTGAACTGTAACAAACGCCGTTTTTTGACACAAAGCTTAACTTGTGAGAAGAGAACCCCTTTTGAAATAAAAGGATTCTTACATTTAAGGAAATGTGTTATCCATTTTTTTTTTTGGAAAAGTGGTATAATATTGTATTCGTATGATTTTGAAGTACTCTGAGTGTTACTTAATAAACACAAATCATTTTTTTTATCTTTTAACACTATGATATTATAAACATGATTCAATCAATCTGTTTTATTCGTATATATTTGATTTGTATTCGGTGATCAAACATTTAATTTTATTTAAGGTGAATAATTTTATTTTTTTAACTCATCGTCACCTTATATAAAATAAAATATATAAAAATTTCAAATTTTTTAAAATGTAAATAATTTTAACACCTCACTCCCTTATATTTACGAAAACTGTATACTTTTACCAGCAACTTAAAAATGAATATTTTAAAAATATAAAAATTAAGTTTATGAACATTTAATGTGAATTTTGTTTAAATACAGTGGCATTTTAGCGTCAACGTAATTAACATAATTTTCCTGAGAATAATGAAGAAAAGACTTGAAATATTTATGCCCTCTGACACCCTCTCTGCATCCACTCTTCTCTCACTATTAGAGCACAAAGCACTTAGGGAAATGTCAACAGATATAATATCGCACTCTCATCTCATAACTTTTGGACTAGAATGTACAATGATCCACGAAATGCAAATATTTAAAGCACGAGCTTTTTATTTTTGTATTTAAAAATAAATAATAAATTGCCATTCATATTTTAAGCTGTATTTTTGTACATTGTGATCTAATGTAAAAAACAAAAATAAATAAAAATAAATTTAACGCTCTCCTTATCATTCATCTTTAACTTGACGAGAGTGTTTTATTACCATACCGTAATGTTAACAATGTTTTTACTATACAATTTTTTTTTGTATTTCTAATTATTTTTAACCGTAAAAGAGTTTTTTGTACAAATTTTGTATCTCAAAGCACTCAATCATTCTACATCTCAGTCCAAAAGTACAGCACTATAACTCTAAGCACTTGTGAATTTGTACGTCTCTTTTTGTGAAATAAGTCCGAAAGTTCTCGACACAACTTACGGGCTATTTCACCCTCTAAACTTCTTCACTCTAAAACTGTCTCTTGAAATGCACTTTAGAGAAGGCTTTTCTTAGATTTAATACACTACCTTCGTTTTGGTATTATCCACCGTCTTATCAAATTATCGTGAGATATTTTAAAGAAATTTTATTATGAAATTATTTGATTAATAATATTTTAACAATAAATTTTCTCTGCGTTAAATACTTTACTGCGTTAAAGACACATGTTTTATATTATTGGTGTTTTTTATCCATTATAAGACAAATTTATATATTTATTTCATGGTGGATAATACTAGACAACTTTTGCACTCTGAGCTTGCCAGAAACACACCTTAAGACAACCCTGAATGATGAAATTGATATAATGTTATACCTCTGTAACACCTGCTTGAAGATATCCAGAACACCTTAGCATATTGCACCCAAATAGTTTAGCACATAAACCCTCCACCAATAAATTGATTTTCTAATTAAAAATATATATTTTGACAAAATTCTAACCTTCTAAATTGTTTTTACCTATGAAACCAAAAATACGTAAGTATATGCGAGAGAAACTTTTTGGTACTACCATTTCCCGACTCCCTTTTTATCGATGTTTTTATGACTGACCTATAAATTTCCTTTTACTTTGAGTATTCCCATATTGAAATTTGATTCAATTTATTTTATTTTTCCCTTTCCAAATAATTGTACCTTTCCTTGCACGAAAATGCTACAAAACGCACCAAGTTGCACCAATTTTGCACCCTTTACATATATCAATACTTTAGAACCTGCACCTTATGCACACACTGGTTTGTGATGGTAATGGTATGAAAATATTTATTTTATATCTGTCTGGTGTAGAAATTTATGAAATGGATATTAATCGATTAAAATAAAGATTTTTATGTTTCTATGAATTTTATATTACGTTGTAATTATAGACGATAATGTTATAATAGCGTATTTTACGCAAAGTTTTATCACGTTTGAATTTTTAAATCTGAAAAATTCATTTGAAAAATACTTTAATCTGCGAAATCCGCAAAACAATTCCATGTGAAAAGATTTGAATAAATAAAACTTTTTTTTTCGAGATTTTTTTTTCTTAAGGGTAAAATATTATATTTTGCCAAAATATGTCTATATCCTAAATATTTCTACACGAAATAGATACTAACTCTTTCACATGACCCCTTCTCTATAAATAATCTATCTTTCTTCATTTCTGAAAAAAAATACCTTGTTTTTCCTTTACATATTTTACAACCATAAAAAAGTCATAAGATCGAACTATTATTTGTCTCAAAAATGAAAACAAGGTGTTTTTTTTTTTAAACCTGCACTTCTATTTTATTTTTACTTGGATGTTAAAATATTTTTACTAAGAATTAATATCTAAGTTTCATGATGGTCTTGTGTATATTTGAAAAATTAGTTAAACTTGTAACGTACTTGAACAAAAGCACTATTTTCTAACCTTCAGCACCCACAGCACAGCACATTAAATTATGTAAATAAAAAATAATGGTTGTTTTCTCTTTTTCTGAAATACGTGTTTCATTCGAATTTAATCTCAACTGTTATTAAACCTTATGAAGAGTTTTTCGTTTCAAAACATACTATTTTTAAGCATCATATTTCGTATTTTTATATTTTAAAACAGTACATTGTCAACGGTTTTAAAACGCTCATTTTATTTTGTAAAATAATTAATAATGCTCTTTGACATATTTGAATTCTATTAAATCAAGGGATGACGTAAAGAGAATACATTTATTTTACTCGATTGAGGATTATGGAACCAACAACTGACATTATGTCAATTTCATCCTACTTTTTTCTATTAAATGTAATGGTTTCAACGTTGCTGTTTCGTGTTTATTTGTATAAGTTTCATTATTATCACAGAAAATATCTCTTTCCAATTACAATCCGAGGATTGATTCTAAATACTTGATTTCTTTATATTAGTGAAGTTTTAATACATTTTTAAGTTTGCTCCTTTTCTGTCAAAAAATATTATTGGTAACATTAACTTCACGACAATACACATCAAAATTTAATACGAATATGCCAAAATCGTTCAAGATATACGTTAAGCATTGATTTTTGCAAACCGTGTACTATATACAATATTAAACATTATAAAAGACTATAAAAATTGGTTGTTTTATGTTTTAAAATTTAAAATTCAGATGCTTACATATCGCTCACTCCTTTCAAGAACGTCATAAATCAAAAAACTTGATTTTTCAGGTGAACGTTTTTAATGTTTAAAAATATAACACAATGTATTAAAAATAAATATCAAGCCACTTGTTGAACTTTTTACTGTGCAATAGATCGTTTTAAGTAAAACCTGAAGGTTTTTTCTCCATTTGAAAAATATTTAGTACATTTAAAAAAAAGAATTAAACAACACCCCTTCTTCAAAATGCAAAAACAACACTTTCTGCCCTGTAGCGGGTAAATATTAAGTTAAAAATATGCCTCTTTTGCTGGGATATTGTGGGCATTCCCTAGAATGCATTTTGTGGGCATTCCGAAAACTTGCACAACTGAAAATTGACGATTTTTTATTTATGACGTTCTTAAAAGGAGTGAGCGATATGATCAAAAATGTAATGTTGGTTTCAAATTAATTCATTCCGTGTCAGACAATGAACTGTTTTATTTAAGGAATTACACGTTTCATTGCCCTTAAATATTTTAAGTATGAATATCTTACTGTCTATTCTGCACAAATATTCTAATTCATGTCAGTTTCAGCGCGAGGATCTAAGGTGAAGTATAAACTGTGTTTGAAACATTGTGCAAATAGTGTAGTTAAGGAATTACGTATCATAATATGATAAAGGCATTATTCATGAATTAATTATCAATATAATGATATTCCTCGAAAATTTTAGGTCTTGTAAATGGGTAAGGAACCTAGAATAAGCAATTAAAGGATGTGATAAAATAATATTATTACAAGGACTCGTTGTTTGGCAGAAAATTGCCTAACTGTACTACTAACCATATTAAGAAAAAGCATTATCAAGGATTTTTTTTTTATTGATATTTTATTTTGTAATATTGATATAACCTACATATTTTATAATTACAAATCAATCCAGAAATTATTTCAGATCTTTTACTAGTCCATCAAAAAGAGTTTTAAAAAAATAATAGGCACACAAACAGAGTCAAATATAATATTAGCGACTACAAATCCAAAACACAAGTTAACGTTCAATGAGAGATTTTATGAAACGAATTAAATAAATTATTATGTCCTAAGGATATTCTTCATTTAGTAATTCAATGCCATTTTCAATGCAATGACTTAGTTTTAAAAAAAATCTAATTTAAAAGATACACGTTATATTTTTTAGGAAAATCATAAGTATTCTAAATGTCTTTTTTTTGTTTCCATTCAAATAAAAAAATAACTCATCAATGCATTTTCTATGTTTTGAATAACACTATGGATAGTGATCAAAATAAATAAGTTTGAATATTGAAAAACAGCAAATAATAAAAATCTACAAAAAAACGAACACGCAGTTTCTCGTTGTCGTTAAAAAAAAATTTATTTGAATCCTTTTCTTATAAACCATTACTGTTATTCATAAATATACATTCATTTATTTTAATTTGTGTATTTTTTTATATTTAAAATTGAAATAAGACAAGCCAAAAAGAATTATGTAAATACCTTAACCATTTTTTAAAATGGTAACTGGAAAAAATTATAAATATTATTCTTAATTATTTACATGCTTTTTATGATAATATTTAATTTCCTTATAAAAATAAAATACAAAATAAAATTCTTAATTAAATATTTGGTGAATGCTTTTCCTCAATAAATATGTCTGAAATTCCTTTCAATGCGATATCCTGTAAATGTGGTTATCTAAAGTTTGTCTGATTGTTATCCACACTTACACATACACACCGTTCGTGGCGTTGGACCAATCAGGTGGCTTGGATCAAGGCCGACACGAAGGCGATCCTGGCTATCCACGAACACGTGATCACCAATAACGCGCGTCTGTCCGTCACGCACAACGACTACAACACGTGGACACTCAACATCAGGGGCGTGAAGAGGGAGGACAGGGGGCAGTACATGTGCCAGGTCAATACCGACCCGATGAAAATGCAGGTAAGAATAAATAATAAAAAACAGTCGAATGAAGTGGTGAAATCCGCAGGGATTCGTGTGACCCTTGAGACCCGATTTGTTTCGAGCTTTTTACAATTGTATTAATAATAAAAAGGCTATCGCACTCCTCTTTAGGTTTTTGACGACTATAAGATATCATAAAATTGTTAATTTTGGAAGGTTTTTGTTTTTTTTTTCGTTCAACACTTTTGTATTATTTATTCATTCATGCAGTTGGTCACAATATATTTTTCTCTTCTTATAATTAAAATGTAACTTTGTTTTAAAATCATTATACATATTATATTTTAACTTAATTATAATGTCTACCGATTTCGAAGCTAACCGCTTCTTCATCAAGACTGAAATCAGTCTTGATAAATAAACAGTTAACTTCGAAACCGGAAGACATTGTAATTAAGTTATAATTTAATATTTATAGTGATCTTAAAACAAAGTTACATTTTAATTATAAAATGGAAAATCACAATGTAAGTGCTTCAAATATTTTTTTTTCTCTTTTGGTCTTATTTTTAAGGGTGGTAAGTATGTTATTTCTGGGATGTGATATCCGCTATTCGTGTGATTGGTTCCATTTTTATAAATAAAAAAAAAACTTATAAAAAAATATAACCTTCAAAATTACTAACTTAAGAATTAAAAAATCAACATTAATAATTTTTTTCATGAATATTAACTAAACACTAAATTGTTTACAGAAAAAACAACATAATTTCCCGATTCGGTGTTCAGCTCTTCAAATATTGAATAAAAATTAATATAATCGAACAACGAATTCCACTAAAAATCTTTTTTTCCATTAACCAATTTAAAAAAATAACAAAAAAAAATCTTTAGTTTTATAATTATTTTTCTGATCCCTTTTCTTCTTGAATTGCTTACTTTAAAAATTGTATCCATATTATATAAATTTGATATTTTACACTTTCGTTTTGAGAAATAACGGATGAGAAGTTAAAAAATATTATTTACGTCTTAAATTGCTTTTTTTATCAACCCTTTTTGCGTCTTGAACTGCAGTTTTAATTTTAGACAGCATTCTTGGAGGTGGTAATACCACCTGATATTATATACGAAGAGACCTCGGGAGACATGATGGTCCCCGAAGGAGGATCTGCCAAGTTGGTATGCAAGGCCAGGGGACACCCCAAACCCAAGGTCGTGTGGAGGAGAGAGGACGCCGGGGAGATCATTGCCAGGGGAGGACCACAAGGCAAAACTAAGGGTATGTACGAAAAATCTCAAATATTCACTGTTACATACAGAAGTTACCGTTTGTTTTATCTTTTTATTGAAATCTCCACTCATCGGACATTTTGTATAATGTCAGTAAGTTTTTTTTTTTATCTAGATTTGATAGTATTTTACTTTAGAGTACTTTTACCTAAAAAAGGAAACTGAATGTTTTCAAAACATAAAATAAAATATATTTAAAAACAACAAAAAAAAACAAAAAAATATAACATATTGTTATTTTACAAATGTAAATAGAATTAAAATTCTAAAATAATTTTTAAAAAAAAAGAAAACAACATAATACAGTATTTTGTTTGTATCACGAAATTTTCATTTAGATTTTTTTTTATTTTTAATATGATAGAATAAAATACTGTTTTATTTGGTATATACATATTTTTATGAAATTCATGAACACAGCTATTTTTTGTGCCCTCAAGATATTTAAAAAAGTGTAGAAAAAGAGGTTTAGAGAGTAAAACTATATATTTTCATTTAAAAATATCTGGATGAGAAAATACAAATTAAATAGGAATTAAACTTGAAAAAATAATGATAAAAAACTATTTTTCATATTCAAAACATTTCATAATCGTTACAATTTTTTTAAATGGTTACACTATTAAACTATAGCTTTCGGTACGTTTATTTTTAACATCCCACTATAGTTTAACTTTATGTAATTAAAACAATACAATTAAGTAGTTTAGTTGCATTGCTCGAAATCACCGTCTCGCTTTAGCCGCCCTTCCACACTTCGTCACAGCGTTCCAGTTAATCCGGCGGGATTTAGACCGAGTACAGGGTGGAATAATTAACTACTCCCGCAGTGTATCACAAAGACTTGCGGTAACTTAGTCCTAAAACTTTCCGATCGACATTTCTCAGGGCCTGACACCCGTAGAAAGGATGATTAAACACGCCCTTGCACGTCCCCAACCCCCGAACTACACCGCTTCTCCAAAGTCAATCAGCAGAATTTATTCCGAGGACCAATGACTAGGACTCGAAATGAATTTGTCAATTAGATAGACACTTCGGAGAATAATGGCAAACTCTTTACAATTACTTTGATTAAATACAGTCGGTACTTTTGACTCATTGGGTAGAAAATTAATTGACTTTTTATAGATGAATCGAGTGGTAATTTCTAGATCCGTAAATCTATTTATACAAATAACTCAATGAATAAAATACTCTAACAAAAAGGTTTTATTTTAAAAGCAAAATTTTACTTTCTTTTGATTTTCTTTTTTTTTTCGTATTAAATCTTTTTTTTACAGCAAAGTTCATTGTGAAACGGTGGTTTATTTTATCAAAATCTTGGGTGAAAACATGATAGATACTATGTGGATTTTTTTTTCATTTCACTTTTTTAAGTACAAGCCAACGTTGTGTCAAAAATTTTATGGAAAATATGAAAAACTTTAGAAGATTTAAGATTTTAAACGAATTAACATTTACGTTTTTATTTATTAAGTTGTAATCCCGTGGTTATTGTTATAAACTCTAAGTTAAAAGTTTTAGGTTCTTAACCCACTTTGCCATATCTAGATTCAAATATGCTATGAGTGTGAACATTGCACAAGCGTAAAAAGTGATTTCTTAAACCAGCCAAATGCTAGAAAGCCCTGAAATGGTCAGACTTCCATCTTCTTTCGTTTAAAAACGATAAATGCTTCTTCTCAAGTTAAGACACCTATAATTTATATATTGATTTGTCGTTCTTAGTGCGAATGTCTTAGAGAATAAATAACACTTTTTTAAAAACCTTTTTTTGCTTTTATTATAGTTCTCAGATACCAAAAAAATATATTAGTAAGATTTTCAAAAATAGCTTCATTTGTTATTTTTCTTCTTATAATATTATAATAATGTATGTTTATTCGCTGTACTTACATTAAGTTTCTTGCTTTTGCAAGTAAATCCTCCATGACTAAGTAAAGAGACAAACTTAATTGAAAATTTATACCTTTGAGAATATAGTACATTGAATTTTGCTTCACACAAACATTGAAATAGTATCATTGATTATGTATCTTAGTATTGAATGGTTAACCGATTCCAAACTGCCTCTCCTTTACGTTCTGTGGGTACATAATATCTGTACCGAAGATGCATACATTTTCAATACTATAATCGGTGGACAGGGGATGATGCTGGAAACATATAGTTAGGAGGAGAGATATGCAATTCAAAGTACAAAAGGAATTAATAATGCCAAGGTGTTTATGAATATAACAACCGTAATTCCTTTGAAACAAAAGGATGTTCGGGTAAACTTTGAACATTTTCGTTTCGGACATGCATCCGTTCGCCTTTCGGATACAGACGTTATAACTTAGTTCATTTGGACTTCATATTATTTGGCTCTTTAAGCATTACATTTATGTTATTTATAGCTATTTTTGATCCAATAGCATATTTTGTATACAAAAATAATTAAAGTCAACTGATAAGCTTTTTGTAATTCAATTTTATTTCTCTTTAATAAGCCATTTAGTTATTGCTTTAATTCATCGAATAATTTACGACAGTTCAATGAAAAAATACTTTAATTTGATCCATATAAAGAAATACGTAAATGTATGGTCGTTAAAAATATTTCATGTACTAAAGTTGTTTACTAATTACTAAAATTATTTTTGCCTTAAGTTGTATTCGAATATGCGAGTTTTCATCAGAAGAAATAAAAATGTAAAAGATAAGAAAAATACAATTTTACCAAAATAGCAGCGCCATCTGTTGAACATAACAGCAATTTGTTCAATACAAAACATTGCTCATGGTAGACAAAGTGCGTCTTGACACTGCTATCACAAAGTATTTTCAATGTTTTCGGTTTCATTATTGTTAGTTTTTTTATATTTTTATTGTATCACATGGTAAAATTATACATATTTGAAATGAGTACTTTATTATTTTTCATTTAATCAAATTGAGATAAAGCAACGCGTTGTCGAGTAAATCTAGTATAATATAAATCATTACTGTTTTTTTCATTATAAATGTATATTTTTATGGAAAACGATTCTTATAAAAAACACCATAATTTACTTCACATAGTATATTGTAAAACAACAAAAAAATAACTCCTGATTTATTTAGTTTTATGCTTCACAGATATTAGAGATAAATTTTCATATGACTTATTGTCGTGTCATTGTTTCAGTTCAATCCATAGAAGGGGAGGTCCTTTCTCTCACAAAAGTAACAAGATCCGAAATGGGAGCCTATTTGTGTATAGCAGCCAATGGAGTGCCTCCTTCCGTCAGTAAAAGGATGATGCTTCACGTGCATTGTAAGTAAACAAAAAAATAACTTACTTTACTGATTTTCGTTAACATTTTTTTGATAAACATTTATTCAGACAGATATATAAACAAGTACGAGTATATACAAGTATGTTATGTAACCCTTAATACATTGTTTTAATATATCATTCATAGGGTGAACAATCCAGTGTCTGATAGAACAAAATAATTTTTTTGTTAATAATCAATCATCTACTGAAAAATACATTTTATTTCAGGCTCTCTTTATTAAAAATAAATAAACGAGAATTTATTCTGAATGTCATAGTCGAATTGAATTTTAATCGCGCTATTATTAAATAACTACCTACTAACCTAATGACAGTGCCATCATCTGAAATTAAATGCCACAAACACGGTTCTTAACAACGCGTTTTATGTTTTATTGTTATTGTATTGTATTCTTGTTATTGTATTCTTTCAAGCATTTCAAATAATCAGACTTAGCCACAACAAAGCCACGCATACGTCCACGTATTACAATATCTCATATACAGATAAAATATTATTTTGAATATTAAATCTGTATATTCAATGTTTAAAATAAAATAAAAATCTGACATAGCACACTCTAGTCGTAGCGCAATGCAACGTTTCTTACAGGCATAACAGACGGAATTACGTATGTTATGCCTGTAAAACACTGATTTTAAGTCTACTTAGTTTTATTTTTTGTTTAAAAAAACAACTGAAAAAATATATTCGTGACAATTGTATCGCCTAGTTATTGCATTTTCGCACGAATGTGAAGATTAAATGGACCATGGTCCTCATTTTGGACTGGTTTTAACATGTGCAGTAATAATTTACGAGCGACAACAATCGTCAATGTAGGTACGAATACGTACATATATTAATTTTTGGGGAAAGGAAGGCATTGTGAAACCATTAATATTTTTTGTAGCTTAAGACAAATGTTGATAATATTATATTGTAACAGGTTACTATTATTTGACACCAATACACGACTTAAGTAGCATGAGATTTACAAATTTAAAGCAAAATAAATAAATAATAATATCTGGATTTTAGGCCGCTTCGGAATTAAACGGTTTTCGGTCGTTACAAGTTACCTACAGGAATAATAGGAATTTGATAGCCCCTTCATTGAAATAACTTATCGAACGTCCGACATTTCAACATTGCTACAAACTTTTCGGGATAATTAATCCTTAATCTCCGAGATAGCCGAATCCACGTTCCTCTCGAGCCGCATTCCCACCATGTCATAGCAAAGAAATCAGACTGTCAATATGCGGATGCGATAAGCCAAGAATCTGCAAACTTTTCTAATTTGCGTCCTCATTACCGTGTCAATTAAATTCTGAAATGGCAGACCGAGGCTGGTCGAAAGGGAGAACGCTTTCCTCTTATCCTCCCCGAATCACGGGATCGGTAATGGAATTAAATAAATAAGAAAAGTTTATTTTCACTTGTCACGGGAACATTCTTCGCAATTTAATTATATCGAATTTAAAATTAAAAATCTTCAGGCTGCCTTATAGGAGATTCTTTTTACAGGTTTATTTAAAAATTTGTCAGAATGCTTGTTAAGTTTCATGCCACGCAATTATACACAAAAACGAAATACGTCGATTTAAAGTTTTTTTCACTTCAATTTTTGGCGAGTAGTCGAAACAATTGCCAGGTATGTACAAAAAGATTGAAGCGAAGATTTTTTGCTTAGACAGAGTAGTATGAAAAAGTAAATTATCTAAACAGTTCTGATAATATGAAACGATAATCAACAACAGTTGTATGATTTATTATAACGATTATTTATAACGATTATCAAAAAAAGTAAATATTCGTAAAATCAAAAATAGTGCATGTGCATAATTTTACATATGCTTTAGTATCAAAAATATAAACACAATACCAACAAATAAGTTTATCATGATTTATCTATACAGTATATCGCCTTATAAATTCGTTTCATCATTCTTTCTTCGCATACACCTCAACACACCTTTTAAAATTTTATCCATAATGCTAATTTTAGCCTTGCATTATTTCCTTATATCACCATCGAACATCGACCGGAGTTGGTTAGTGTAGTTTAAATTTAATCGCGCTATTACTATATTAAATAACCACTTACTAACATAATGATAGTGCCATCATCTGAAATTAAACGCTACAAACACGGTTCTTAACAACGCGCTTTATTATATTGTATTCTTTAAAGCATTTTCAAATACTAAGGCTTGAAGGTCTTACTCATTAAAGATTATTACACAATTACACGTTTAATATGACAGACAATTGAGCACTGTGAATTGAGTATTTGACAGGATATCAGTCAGATCCTGGTTCGAGTCTAAGAGCATACTAAAAAAATCGTAGTTTAACTATTTTTTCTTCTTTCAAAAACCTAAAAAAAAACTTTTTTCCAGTTCACCCCCTTATCCAAGTTCCCAATCAGTTGGTCGGAGCTCCTCCGGACACAGACGTCACCCTTCAATGCCACGTGGAGGCCTCTCCAAAGGCTATCAACTACTGGACAAGGGAATCCGGTAAGTCACCACTACTATTTTATTTAAAAAAAAATTTTAAAAGTAAACGCGTGTATAATACCACTTTTTTCCTAATTTATCTTTTTACAAAAATGTTGATAATATTAGTTTTTAACCACTCACCGAGATTTTTATGTCTACCGGTTTCGAGACGTACCAGTCTCTTCGTCAGGACAATCACTACCACAGCATGCAAACAATACCACCCTTCACCACCATAGCAACATTTACACACTTAAAACTACACAAAATGTTTAACACATGCGATTTTTGGTCGACCCGAAGACCAACATGCACTATAGGTTTCAACCCCATGCTTGACGACAACACTACTCAAAATTTTGGAACTTCTATATATATGATTAATCTCATGACTCAATGCATATGAGTTCACAGCAGCCATCTTTACTGAATTGTGAAAACTTTTATTTAGCAGAGACGTTTTTATTTGGATGTATGCAAAATCCGAACTCTGGATTATTTTTACACACTGGGAAACATTTTCTTTTATGTAGCTTATATTTTGATCTATTTTTTAACAAGTTTTAAGACACACTTTAAATGTTGTGAATAATAAAATATTCTTATTACTCACATAAAAACAAACAAAAAAATATCTGGCAGTCTCTTCTTCAGGATTACTTTTATTACATTTTAGTATTGTTTGTTAATATCGACAAATGTTATTCTTACTCACATCAAATTGTAAGCTATCTTTACTTTACAATTGTCTCACTATCAGCCATACTTCCAATTATATCAAATGAAAACTAGCATATTAAAGGAATCCAAGAACCATGTTTAATAATGAGCTGAAAGGTGAACGTTACACAAGTGTGTAAAGCAATCACTCAAACCATCAGATCAGTTATACAAGTTCGTATTCTGGCATTATGATATTAAAATTATATTGAAATATGATTTATCATTGGAGTCTTATTTTAAATCTGTTTAACATTGAATACAATAGCGTGGAATGTAATAATATAATTGGTGTAGTGAAAACTCAAAGAATGAAAAGCAACTTTAGTGGATTCAAAGAGAAGCGTACAAGTAAACAAACCGATGCATTAGAAAAACAGCGTTAATCAGTTTACCACAAAGGAATTTAAATCATATTCTGTATCTTACTGGAAATAATTGTATTGTGAGTTTATTATTCTTATGGTAATTCCAAAAGAGGGATTTCTGAAAAATAAACCATATCAAGTATTTTTTTAATTCGAATATTTTATATATTTTGAAGCATATCACCATTACAGGTATTTTAGCTATCACAAATTACTAACTATAATAATAATAATAAAACCCTTTTCCGCACCTCAATGGTGTATAGGGCACTGCTTCATATAAACGCAGTGTTATCTTGATCGTTTACACATGAAGGAAAGGTGATCAGCCCTCCGCTTCAGGTACCAGTCCAGGGTAATATTGAATAAATATTACAGTGAAAAAATCAATTATATTTATTTGACCCCCCCTAGGAATCGAACCCGGGACCTCCAGAACGGTAGCCGAGCGCGCTGAATTACTAACTAACTAACCATTAAGCTGCTTCCTCCCACCCAGGCGTAGGCAGAGAGAATAAAAAGCCATGCTAATCTTTCTTTACAAAAATTCTTCGCTTCTTCAATAATAATACATCTCCTCATGATCTAACTGCTTTTAAGTATTTGAAATACTTGATCATAGAGTATTTTCTTCGATCTTCTTCTGGTCTATTTACCACATCATTTGCCTCATAAATTTCGTATCGTTCTTTATCACCAATTCTTTTCAGATATCCAAACCATCTTGACGCAATTTTCTTAAATTTACCAATAAATCTTATTATTTTAAAGCCTTCCATTATTTCTTTAATTTATCATTCGACTCTATCATACACCGTTTTACCGCACAAACGAGTATATAAAAAATTAAAATAAAAACAATGTTAGTTTATTTTTTTATTTTTTAAGACTCCAGTCGATTACGAGTGATTTTGGGTATAATGGACAAAATACATTGTAATAACAATAAATAATTAGACATAAAGATAGGAGCAAAAAAAAATAATCACAATAATTAATTGACATTGAGGAAAATATCAAATAAACTATTCAATCCACATTAATTAAATCATATTGAAATGTAAAAATAGATATTGTTATTTTATAGTTCTAATTTTGTGTTACCATATTCGTACTGCATAATAAACTCTAAAGAAGTTTCAATGTAAATTTCGCAGAGTCCATGCTTTTCGCCCACTAAAAGCAAACGCGACACTAAATTGTTACAGTCACAGACCGTAGCGTCCTACCCGTTCCACGAACTGAAATATGCAAATAATAATAATTAGAAATCCACCCCTTACCCGACCATTCCCTTCAATGAGTTGAATATGTTCCGGCAGTAATTGAAGGAATCGGGTGGTCAGCGGTCAGTCCTAATGAATTACAATCTGTTAATATCGGGTATACAATATATGAGTGGTGAAAGGTCAATATACAGGAGCTACAAAAATTCCTTTAGTGCTTATATGTTACGATATTGTTTCGCATTCTCAAAAAACTTGCAATCGTGGTAGCATAAATACATGGATATATAAGTAAAATTTAACTTACTAACTAACCATCGCGTCGATTCACCGCAGGGGTAGGCAAACAAAATTAAAAGTCACAACAATCCGTTCCTCATTCATCTTCTCATACAAACACGCCGATTCCCAATCCTGACATGACTACGTTCAAGTATTTGAAATACTTAATCATGCCAAGTTTTTTTCAGTCTTCCTCTGTTTCTATTACTCGTCTAAAAAAAGTAAATAAAATAATATAAGTATTAAAACAAACCTATTACTTATTGCAAAGTAGCATTTTGGTTTTTGATGCTCACGACCTGCCTGTATAAATTAAAAGTAATTTAGGCAAATCTTTCATATGACTTATGGTTACTGAATTTAACTGTGCAAGTTTTTTTAAAGCAGTACGAAAAAATGGCATTTGCATTGGAAAATAATCAGTTTAAAAAATAAGAGATAGTCCAATACATTGTTCCGCAAAGTGTGTGCCCCGGCACACTGGTGTACCGTGGGGATTAGCTGATGCGTGAGAAAAAAAGTCTAGTTTTGTGAAAATGACATATTTGCTCCAAATTTTGATTGCCTGTGCTTAGTTAAGTAGGCTCACATTTCGCATTAAACATAAAAAAATTAATATGTTACCATAATATGGTAAATATGCAACTCTGTAATTTCTTAATTTGGTAGGTGTACCGTGAATAGAAAAAGTTTGCGGAACACTGGTCTAATATATATTTATATTAATTTTTTCATGTTTTTTATTAATATAAAGTTTAATATATGTGTAAGTGTGAATCAATTAACTACGAATGATAATGTGTTTCATCGATTCCATTATAAAAATTAACAGTTTTATTCTTACATTTATTATTACAAAGTTAATTTGGCGATGTTAACTCAGCCATCTACATTTCACATACGTATATATTGCGCCTGAACAGTGGCGAACTGTGGACCATTTTAATTTGCATACGCACCATTTACCCCAGAGATGTCAAATGGATTAATGTTTAACTCAATTAATATATTTGGTTCGAGGGCCATTAGTGCATTTAGCATATTCAATGTTCTTAAAGATAATTTACTGACCATGATTGGGTTGGATTGAGAGGATTATTCAATTATTTCCAACCATGGCGATAATATTATTCCAAATTAAATCTCAAAATAGATAACGTTTCGTGAATAATTCTGCTTCAAAGCTCCTATTTTTATTTGTATTCAATTATATGCTCTTGTATGCGAGTTTATAAATTTAAAAAAAATTGTCCAAAAAAACTTCATCATATATTTTTACCACATCTTTACTTTTTGGATTGTTAATCGAATGTATGAAAGTGATTTCTTCTCCTTTCGGTTATGACTTGTCTAGAAATGAACTGATGAGATGATCGATTAATTAATCGATAATCATAACAATTTATTAGTCAGATTAAGTGAGACTATTGACTTACCTTATCCTATCCGAATCCTATGGGAAGTCTAGTGTATAAATTAATTTCTTTAAAAAATCAAATGGACGTAAATTGGTACTTTCAATTGATCTTACTAATTTTTTAAAATTTATTTTTATTTCAATGCTTCTCATTCTCAACATTTCTTAACTTTATTCTGTTTTTCCCGTTATTCTGATTTTAAATTATTAAAGTTCATAACATACTGTAATATTAAATATATTTTATTGTTTACTTACGTAAAGGCCATGCCTATGTGGGAATTTCCATTAAGATTAAAAAATATACATAAATTAATGCTCATAGCATGCAACCATATTTTTTTAATAAAATAAAATACAACAAAATACAGTAAAAATATTTTTTCCTTGCCGCTCCTAAAGGTGCATAAGGCATTCCATAGTATTGAAGCGGTTTTATATAGATCGTTAATTGCAAAGGCAAGCCTAGATACAAGTAATTAGATATACCTACTTAAAGTGAGTATAAACATGTTTTTAAAATTATTTTAAATAACTTTTAAATCAATAATATGAAATTGTTCTCTTTAAGCTGTGGAGTTTTTTTCGTACTTTTCACCGTTCGTATACAATAATTTTATTTTGTATATATGTATAAATGTATTTTATTTTGTATATATGTATTTTATTTAATATTTATGTATAATATATATTAAATAAATTCAAACATTTTATTTTTGTTCATTTTCACAACCATTTTATCCGCAGTATGAATCCTTTTTAAATTAAACTAATTTACCACGATATGGAAAGGAAATAATACCAACCCTCATTTAAAAAGTAAACAACTTTTATTAAAATTAATCAAGATGATCTGTACAAATTAATAAAACACCAATAAAATTGTATTTTTCTTTGTTCTTACGAAATATTTGTTTAGCCTTTTATTGGGCTCACAAAATAAATTCCGACACGAGAATTCAACATTACAAGGTTATTGTGTATTCGTTTTAAAGCTGAGCATTCGAGAATGGGAACACTACAAGCGTGCATAAATCAAGTAGAGCCTTTGTGAGGATTTTTATCAATTTTTATCAAAACGTTAAATTCCTCGCCGCTATTATACTGGGTACAGTGACATTAAAACACTTAGCGAAAATTTATACCCACGATCCCACATACCGCCCCACCCTTCGCATTTTCCCCTATTTCCATACTACCAGTTAGCAGACAGCCACCAATGCTCCTACTCGTCCAATTGGCGCTAGCACATCGCTACAAATCTCTACCGCACATATACACCTAACCTAACATATTATGGTTATATTTCATTTCAAAATTAGCTCTTATGTGCTTTGGGTTGATTTGTATCATGATAAACGATGTATTATTTTTCCAAGTTTGGTATTTCTCTTACAATTGTCACCAATAACAAAACTTTTGGCATCAATACATTATACATGCATTGTACAGCAAATATACCAATTATGGTTATTTCATTTCAAAATTAGCTCTTTTATACTTTGTATTATTTTTCCATGTTTATTCAACTGGTATTTCTCTTACAATCGTAACCAATAAAATGCTATTATCATGAATACATATTTCATTTCAACAAAGATTAAGAAGAATATGGAAGTCTGGGTTATCACAGAGCTTACGACCCGTACTGTAAAATACCAAAAAAATAAGGTTTTATTCTCAGTTGGGTGTTAATTAGTGAAAAATGGTATAAGTGTGAGCCCAATCAATATTTTTTCAAGTTTTTTGAGTTCTATAAAAGAAAAGACTATAAAAACGTTAGTTTTGTTTAATAATTTATTAGTTTTGCTAATGTAACAAGTTATTTTCAATTTATTTTTAATTAAAATTCAATTTAGTTGAAACTGAACCATAATAATCTCAATTTAAGTATGGGCAAGTCTTCAAACGTATCTCCAAGAAAATGTAGGGAAGTACAAACCTTACTACCTCATTTCACATATTCCCAGAGAGAGATAGCAGCACTTACAGGTTTTTCAAAGTGAGGATTCAACCGGATAAAAAGAAAATTTTTTAAAAACCTGCCTCTAGAAGCAGCCCGCGTCGGAAAAAGTGTCAGAAAAAGGATCACCACTCCGCGTGGTGACCATAAAATCAGGGACATCTATTTCCAAAATTGTAAAAAATCTGTTGATTTTCTAACTACGTTGTTAAACAATGAAGTGATCAACGTCTCCAAAAGGACAGTTCGAAGACGGTTAGTTGAAGTAAATCTAATGGGTCGACGTCCAACCAAAAAACTACGCCTGACTGAGGCATGAAGAAAAAACGACTCCTATGAGCTAGAGAACACCGGAATATGACTATTTCGGACTGGAGTCGAGTATTTATGACTTTAAAAATATTTTTATATGTATATGTATGTATATATATACATATATATATATATATATATATACATATATATATATATATATATATATATATATATATATATATATATATATATATATATAAATATATATGTGTATATATATATATATATATATATATATATATATATATATATATATATATATATAGATATATATATATATATATATATATATATATATATATATATATATATATATATATATATATATATATATATATATATATATATATTTATATATATATATATATATATATTTATATATATATATATATATATATATATATATATATATATATATATATATATATATATATATATATTTATATATAAATATATATATATATATATATATATATATATATATATATATATATATATATATATATATTTATTTATATATACAAATATATATATATATATATATATATATATATATATATATATATATATATATATATATATATATATATATATATATATATTATATATATATATATATATATATATATATATATATATAATATATATATATATATATATATATATATATATATATATATATATATATATATATATATATATATATTTATATTTATATAAATATATATATATTATATATATATATATATATATATATATATATATATATATATATATATATATATATATATATATATATATATATATATATATATATATATATATATATATATATATAAATATATGTATAAAAATATATATACATAAACTATAAATATGAGTTTATTGCAAAGGCATCAACGAAAACTAAATTAGTAAATATAATGTATATTTCAAGCTTTATAATATTGAACATAGAATTTGAAAATGTTTGTGAAGTTTGACAAGTAATTTGAGAGGTGAATAGTCTTGTAAACGTGAATAAACCATACAGACTAGCTTCCACGTAATTTGAAATTCAATATGTAATTATATATTGAAAGTAAATTGAGAGTTAATTGTTAATTTATTTGAGTTTATTTTAAGTTAAATTGAGAGTTTATTGTTAGTTTATTTTTAAAGGAATTTCACATACGTTAGCAAAAAATCAAAAAGATATGGTTTTATTATTGTTTTTAAATACTTGAACTCAATTTTCAATTCATTCATTTACGGTTTTAAACCTCATGTTCTACATTCAAATATACTAATTATCTAATTTTTTATTGGTTCGAACCCATTTTTTATGAAACTGAAAAATCTAAGTTTGCTTTTATACTCCCCAACGAAACTACTAAAACCATAGACAGTGAAGTTTCATATCTCTTTCAAATAATTAGGCGGGAAAGATTTTCCCTTATTATTTTCTTTATGATATTATTTTTTTTCTTTTTAGCCCTAATCCGCACCCAATGTAGCATAGGGTACTGCACCTTAGCGGCGCAGAGTTATATTTATCATTAATTGCAACAAGGCTAGGTGATCAGCCCTGTCCTTGAACCCTGCACATTTTGTAGTATTTTAACTAAGTCTTTTCACTAGTACATATTTATTTGTTTTATTTTTTAACAAGCCTGTACGAGTACAGGTATCAAACCTATTAAAATAATTACATTTTCGACATCTCAATATATGTACATAAATCAAGAAAATTATGGAATTCTGGGCAATTACGGAACTATCGACCATCATAGGTTTGGTTAAGTGATCACTTTACACACTTATAACATTCATCAAATTTGCCATCAATGATTGACAACTACACTATTCAATTTTTGGAACTCCTAGATATATTGATCTAACTCGTAACACAATACATTTGAGTTCACAATATCCATCTATGTTGGAATAGGGATAGCTTTTATTAAACAAATACTTTTAATATTTGTATGCAAGGTCCGTCAAGGTTGCAAAGTAAATTATGGTTTTAATTATTAGCTACATTTTTTTTTATTAAGCTTATAATTTGACGAGATATTTTATTTACAATACTTTTTTGAATGTGTACACATCTGGATTATCTCCGCTAAGGAGTTTTTTTTTACATCTTTGACATCTCGACATTGATGAAGTAGAATATGAATAAGTCTGGACATTTCCAGGGCTTACGACTTTTTATAAATGTTTTTTTTCTATATTTAATCTATGCGTCGGAAAGTTAAATCGTCGTGATTATAATAGCAAAGGATAGAGTTACGTGTGCTCCGCTCGCTAGTCATTATGATGGTATGTTGTGCATATGAGGCCATATTAACTACAAAGCGAGTTCACTACGTTACGGAAAGTTACTGCAACACGTACGCAGAGACACATATATACATATCGTAGTCGTACAGGAGAAAGTGACCAACTTCCAAAACGTAAAATGTTTAGAAGGCCCCATTTAAATCACTTTTGCTTGGCAAAAAAATAAACATCAATGCAGTTAGTCATTTTTAAAAAATCAATATATTATTCTTCCAAGTTTAAAATCCTTTGGGATTTTTTTCAGGGCAATATTAAGCTAGTAAGATATCAAATAGTTAATGACTACCGTTTTGTAATAAAATGTACTAGGTCACTTTCTCCTGTATGACTACGATATGTATAAACATAAGGATAATCCGCTTTAGATGACATAATACATTATAATTTTAGAAACTACTACCTACCAGTTTACGAAAACTCTTTGAATATTTTTACATGGGGTTTACACATTCAAATTTCCCGCAACAAATTGATGGTGACATCCACCGTGTGACATATTGAGCCATCTTGATGAAATCACAGCTTTATTAGATCAATGCCATTCAACCGAGGTACGAAAAGCCAGTAAGCCTGGTTCTGTAGCGCTCTCCATTGACCGCAACATTCTTGTCGGCATCGTCTTAAAAAAATATATGGACCAATGATTCCACCTGCCCCCAAAGCACACCAATCAGTGACTTTTAATGGATGTAAGGGCGTCTCGATAAAGGTTTCTGGGTTTTCTCCACTCCAAATTCCGCAATTCTGCTTAAAGACATACCATTCAACCAAAAATGTGCCTCATCGGTGAACAAAAATTTGCGTTGAAAATCAGGATCAAACTGAATAATGTTTTCAAAATAAATTTGCACAGTTTGCAAACGCCGTTCTGATGTCAGTCTATTTGTGGTGAAATGGTAAAACGTAGTGACAAATTAACTGTCAGCTGTCAAATATATATGAGGAGATGCATAAATTTGGATGAGGCGAAGATTGCAAATACATATCGGTGTGGCGTTCTATTATCTCTACTTACACCTGCGGTAAGCGGCGTAATTATTAGTTAGTAATTTATTTAATTATAATTTTTAGCAAGACCGGTTATAGTTTCAGAGTTTCAAATAATATACTTGATATTCAAGAATAAAGCGTATGCAGAAAGCGCTCCACATAACAATAAAATAAAACATGTTCCGCGCGTGCGTCGCATGTGTGTAGCCGGCCACCTTTTATATTTTCTTGCAAATATATGGAAACATATATTCGAACTTCATTTCGTTCTGGCAATTCAATAAATTTTCCCGCGCTTAGAAGAGTAAGAGGCCATTAGGCCTCCGTGGGTCCCTCCCGGCGCTGCTGCCGAAGTATGCGGGTGTAATGTCACCTGAATATGACACATGCGAATCGTTTGTGCGAAATTTATGTAAAAAAAGGCACAAAAACAGGAGAAGACCGCCCGAGAAATGGCGGTGAACGGAACCCAAATGTATTTCGAATACATGATAAATTACCGCCAAGAGTTTTGGCTATTTAATTTTTTTTATTTTAAAAAAATCATAAAAGGGTCATACGAGTAATGAAAACAAAATTTAGAGAAAATTGTTTTTATATTATTTGAAACTAGCTTTACCTAACCACGCATTGCTCAGTCTTCTTAAAAATGTCATAATCCCTGGAAATACCCATACTTATACCAAACATGTAGGATAAGAGCGAATTTATTTATCGTAATAACTTAAGGGGATATTCGCTAACACAGATTTTTTTGAAATCTCAACATACATAGATGAAGAATAATATAATAAAGAAATCTGAACATTTACGGAGATTGCGATCATTATAGGCTGGTTTAAGTGATCACTTCACTTCCATATTCTTCTTCATCTATGTTAAGATTTCAAAAATTGGAAGATAACTCAAAAATGGAGAAAACCCAGATTTGTGAACAATTTTTTTTATGCCTTCACTCATAAACGAGTGATTTTAGATTATTTAGTGAACAAGTATTTGGTCACAATTCAAAATGTTTTGAACAATTATAAATATTAATGGCAATAATATTCGGTTTTTATTTTCTTTAAAATTATTAATGGGCAATTTTTGCACTTTTCGTCTGCATATGTTGTAATAGAAATACATGTATTTTTTATTAGAATATTTTAAAATGACATCCACAATGAAAATATTTGATTATCGTAAAGAAACACCGAGTACACTTCTTAAGTAAAATTTTTCATTGATGTCACATTTTACAGTGACTATGATTTTATTATCAAGCACATTTCTTGAATAACATTTTTCACTGATTTCACATTTTACAGTAACTATTATTTTACTTTTGTTATTGAAAATTTGCACTGTTTATTTGTTCAGTCGATGTGTTCACACACGCGTGTTTACTTAGTAAATGGAATTGAATTCCATATTCCGAAATTCCATACACTGATTCCATCTGTGTTTGGCTTTTCTCTGCCAGACCGTATCGGTATACAGGACAACCAGAAGATATTTTCCCTTTCACTGGTTGCAAATATAGCGCGCCTGGTACTTGGGTTCATCTCTGATTCATGTCGTTCATTTAAAAATTCTAAGAATTATAGGAATCAGAACGATAAAACAAGGCATTTTTCTACAATATATTTTGCTTTTTTATTTTTGACGATATGTATTCTTAAAAAAATAGCCGGATCGTCAACCCTTATTACCCTTTAAGGTTAAAGTTAAAACCTCATATATTGAAAATCGAAATATTCATCGAAAAGCCCTTTATAAGAACTTAAAATTTGATGCGGACATTTTTTTACGTTGCGGCGGATAACAATTTAAAATTTTCAATGACATTTTCTCTGATAATTTATGTCAGAACTTACTTCAATATTTCCTTTATCGAGGTGCCTCAACTAGGCATTCCAAGGCTAGCAACCTTTCATTCGGCTTGTTTAAGTGATCATCATTTAAACATTCACCATCCTAGTCATTATTAAACATACATCTAGCATTTATTTTTATAAATGTATATATATATTCATATATATATATATATATATATATATATATATATATATATATATATATATATATATATATATATATATATATATATATATATATATGTATATATATATACATTTATATATATATATATATATATATATATATATATATATATATATATATATATATATATATATATATATATATATATACATTTATAAAAATAAATATTTACCCTTAGTAGCTTATGATAGTTTCAATCATTAATTCGGGTGTTACTTTTTGGTAATATCTGTCTATATTTTCTTTTAGTTTTACTTATTTTACTTTAAATCTTTCGTAACACGTGTTTCGATCCATTCAGATTCGTATATTTGATAATAATGCTGAATGCAATAAAACACGTTTTATAATACATTTTAAGAAACAGTGGTATAAACCACGAAAATTTTCAATAAAGTGAAGTACAGATTTGATAAAAACATGTCAAATTCAAATTTAAAAAAATTATTAATAATTTCATGTAAAAAATTCATGCCTGTATTCGTACTAGCTTTTATAACTTAAACACTACTTATAAATACAAATCCCTTAAGCTGTCAACTACTTTTTTTTTTAAATGGTAAAAATATTTCCACAACACTTTTCACTATTTACAGCCTTGCATATCCGGGGTAATAAAAACACAGTTAAATATTTTCTCATTTCATAAAATAAAATATGCTAACTGTATTTTTTATCTAGAACCATACTGGCCTTCGTTAGGGCAAATTAAATCTGCATTCTGTCCTAGTTTTAGCCCTGTGATATTATTAATTACACAATAATAACATGAGCCTAGTTCTAGTCCACGGGCTTTAACCCTCTTGCCTTCCATACATTGCAACCCCTTACAGTATGTGAGCACAACAGCCTTCAGAGAGACTTTGGTATACCTCGCGCTTCAGGGTTGAAACTAGGTTATGTCTACCGTGAGCTACTGCAGCAGTGGTCACCATATTTATTTTTTAAATATATCACAGGATCCATGTATTGCACTTTTTAATTAAAACTAAATAAAAAATAATTTAGGCAATATTGTTTACAAATATTTTCAGAAAACTTCCAATTACAATAAGTCTACGTACTGCCATCTTTATTCTCTTTATATTTGTATTGTTTTATTATATACATGTATTGTAGGTGTGGCTCTGTGTAATACAATATTATAGCATCTGTCAAGAAGCATACTGTTCGCCATTAACAACGTTGAGTGTAGCGTGTGTTCTATTTTTTACAGTTTAAAAATATTCAAATATTATTCGCCTCTTCCACATTTATGCATATCATACATACCGGTCAATTTCGACTCCTGACCCAGCCGCTTAGTATTCGACATACCTGATCATGCCAAGTATTTCTCAGTCTTCCTCGGCTCCTTTTCCAACTACAGTCGCCTCATTCATTTATGTGGATATATTGTGATATTAAGGACCATAATTGTGGAAGAGGCGAAGATTGTTTGTAAAAACAGGTTGGTGTGGCGTCTTTTATCTCTACCTACCCTGGCAGCGAAGCGATATTGTAATTAGTTGGTTAGTTTTTTAATCAAACTTCATTACTTTTAAAAATATTAAGATGGACTATTGAGGTTCAAAGTAAGGAAGCTCTAGTTACGAATCCCTGGTCAGCTGGGCAGGTACTTTAATGTTTAGAGGCACTGCTGGCCTTTTTTAAATTTAATATCCAACCACCACCGACCGCTAGGGGATGGTTCGGGGGGTGACGCTACCCCCTCCAGACTGCCGGCCAAATTGTTTTAAGCTGGAATGCCGACGAGGCTTTTTTACGCTGCTTGTATCCTATATTGCCGGCCGAATATACTAGACTCAAATAAGATTTTATAATATCGCAGAATGCAGGTATTCACTTCGTATTGGGAGCCATTTGGTACTACCACGTCTACCAACAAATTAATTAAAAATCTAAATAACATAAAGGAAATGAAAATACAGATGCATGGTAATTTTCTTTTGAATATCTTTTATATTCATCTGAGTTATTAAACAGAGTTTTTTTACGTATTACGTTTTATATTTAAAAATTATAATTACAAATAAATATCAATTTCTTCTAACCAAATGCCAAATTTGCCGCCTTTTGACGTCTTAGAATAAAACCATATTTAAAAAAATGGAATTTCAATATACAGTAACGGAGAAGAATGTGGAAGTATAGGTTTTTACAGAGGTTATGATTTTTTTATTTATTTACGGCATTACTGCCTTTTACAAAAAATAACATATAAATTAGAAATTAAGGTAGATTGTATAGAAAGTAATAATAAATGATATAAAATAAAAATAAAAATAATGAAAAAAGAAAATATAGGTATAAGTAATAAAAAATATGCAAAACTTGGTGAAAAAAAGAGTTAAAAATTTTTATACAAATTAGGGAAGCTAATAGTCGAAATAAAATTCATACCAAGAGATCCAAAAAGGGCTCTGTAAATTTTGACGTAAAGATTGTTTATTGAAGTACTAAAAATATCAACCAATGGCACGTATTCATTTCCATATCTTAGAATTCTTAGGATTCTCGGAATAATGATCAGTCATAGGGTGGTTAAGTGATCACTTTACGCACGTGTAACATTTACCATTCTACCCATGACTGACAACAACACTACACAATTTTTTGGAACTCCTAGATTTGTGACCCATCTCATGACACAGTACATATGAGTTCGCAACAGCCATCTGTGTTGGATTGAGACATCTTTAATTTAACATATCTTTGACAACCACACTTCTCAAATTTTTGAAGTCATACATAAATGATTAATCTCATGGCGTTTCGTTATTGTGATGGTGAATGCAAAATGACTAATAACATTTTGAGTGTGTCCAAATACTTATTCACAAATCTGGATTACCTTCAATTAAAGGAGTTATTTTTCATATAATTTTTTGTGAACAACTCTTGTGACAACTCTTGTGACAACATTTTGTGACACACTCAAAATGTTGTATGTAAATTATCTGGTCAAATTAAAAGCTTAAATAATAAAAATGAAAATGGTATTTTCTGGCGTTTCTCATATGTGTGATTATAATCCAGGATTCGGACCTCACATACTTATATAAGAGTTTCTGCTTAATAAAAAGCTTCTTTACATCTCACCAATAGATTTCTCTAGTGAAGTTCTAGTGATTCAAGAACAAGGTTTCTAAATTGGTTCATAAATATAGAACTTTCAAGAATTTGAGTAGTGTGGTTGTCAATAATGGGTAGAATCGGTGAATGTTACACGTGTGTAAAGTTATCACTTAAACCAGCCTATGACGGTCGTCAGCCCCGTAAATGCCCAGACTTCCGTATTCTTCTTCATCTTTGATGAGATATCAAAAATAATATGAAAAGAAAGTGGATTAAAATATCAATCTGACATGAAATTTAATATTCAAATTTTCTAGTGGGTTCCAATCTACAAGTCTCACGTCGACTCGGCGACTCGGCCCGCATATTATTTATATTTCGCGTATCTCAGGCCACGTTCTCTACCGGAGCTCATCATATATTTACCTTTTTCTGGCGCATTTGGTGAGGATTCTACCTGATGAGGACGAATAAAAGTGAGCCGAGCTTTCTTTGTTCGCTTTTAATGAACCGAAACAGCTCCCCGCGGTTTTGCGCTAACATCCCGACAAATTGCTCACACTTAAATGTCTTTGTTTTCCTGAAAAAATATATTTACGCGAGTCTTGAATTTGCCACATATGAAGCCATGAAGTTATGACTTATCATATTAGACCGTAATATACTAAATTGCCATTTGTAAAAAAACAATAAAAAAAACTTTTAATTAAAAATGTTAAACAGGAACTTCCTTCATTTGAGTGTTCTTTTTATTTATTTATCGATGTTTATTCTTCCGGTTTTTTTGTTGGCAAAACATCTAAGTCAAAATGAATTTACTCAACAATCCATGAAAACTATGTCATCGATAACTAAGATTTTTATTGATATCTCAACATAGAAGGACATAGAAGTCTGGATATTTACGTGGCTTACGATCTCTCAAAGGCTGGTTTAGGTGATTATTTTATACATGCTTAACATTCATCTTAAAAGAATTAAATTTTCTTAATAATCTAAGTAAACAATGTCATCTAAAAGTAAGATTACTGATATCCCAAAATAGATGTAGAAGAATAAAGATATCTTGATGTATACAGGGCTTAAGACCACTCATAAATTATATGTGATCACTTCATACACCTGCAATATTTTCCATTCCACCCATTCACAAAAATACTACTAAAATTTCGGAAGTTATATTTATGCTTCAATTTAAAACATCTCACTTTCATAATTTTATTTTTGTGTAAAAGTCAGACCGCAACAATTTTATTTTAATAACCTGATAATGGAATGAGTATTTCGAAACCGGTAGTCACGAATTAGTGTTTGTTGAAGTGGTATTACACAAAGTGAACGATGTATGATAAAGAGAGTGTTATATTACCTTACCACAAAGTAAACAATGCTTTTAGTGTACAAAATAAAATTTAAAAATACATTCATTTCGATCCCTCGGAATCGCACCCGGGACCTCTATTACAGTAGACAAATGCGCTTACCATTACATTACGGAGGCGGACCACCAAGACAAACAACAATGCACCACGAAGTGCTTATAAGGGTTATAAAAACCAATAAAAAAATCACTCATTTCTTTTTTTCTTTTTCGTTCCATCCAAAGTTTTTTTTTTAATTACTGTTATATATACAAAATAAAAAATAATGATTATTATCTTTTTCAACTTTTCTCAGGAGAGATGATTATCTCAAACGACAAGTATAAGATGTCCGAGATAAGTAATTCCTACTACAGTGTGCAGATGAAGCTCATCATCAAGAAAATCCAGAAGAATGACATGGGGGGGTATAAATGCATATCCAAAAACTCTATAGGCGATGCTGAAGGCAACATTAGACTGTATGGTAAGTTATATATAAATCTAAAATATCGTCTTCAAGGAACTCGTACGTACACACTGTACATACTGTATCCTAATTACACAAGATTGTAATGAGTATGAAACCCCAAGTGCCCTTGTTCTTACTTTTATTCTCATCTAACCTACTATTCCTTCTCATTTCCTTTCCTGTATAGTAGTAATACCCTTCAACCTATGTTCTTTAATTTACATCAGCTGTGTTATCACTTCAAATATAATCCACTCATATATCCAAAGATCTGGAGCCAGATCATAAAATAAAGAATCATAATGTATATGATAAAGTTGAGAACGTGTTGATCCAATAGTTTACCCTAGGCGTTACATAGGTTATTTATTTACAATATATATTATTATTATTATTTATCTGTATTCCAAACCTTAAAAAGTGCAAGTTCCTAAGGATCATACGGTATACACATTATTTAACGCAAAAAAAAATCAAAAAGAAGAAACATAAATAATTAAAAGAATTATAATATTATAAAAGTTATGTTTTTACTACTTAAGTATTATATTGTAACGACTAGTTTCAGAAGCTACATATGCTTTAATCTACGGATTTTCATATAAACTTAACTTTTTTTTTACTCCTATTCACACTCAGCTGGTTCATAGGGCACTCCATCGAAACGATGCAGAATTTATTTATTGTCAATCGCATAAAGACTAGGTGATCAGTTTTACGCTCCAGAATTTTGGATTTAGGTGGAATATATTACGCAAGTGAAGAATATTACCGCTAATTGGGAATGAAAATTAAATACACTTAACCAAGTTTATTTATTTGTATTTGATGCACCATTTCCTACGCAGAGATGGATTTGCCGTATAGAGTAAAGTCCGCGCTCGATCGCGAAGACCTCGACTCGGAAGAACCCTCGGGAGAGAACCAGTCAGAACCAGACAACAATCTGTATAGCTTCCAAGGTCCTCTACGGGAGACGAGCCAAGGAGAGTCGGCCTCGTCGTCGGGCAACTCTGTCAGCAAGGAGAGGGGCTTTTTGGAGTCCTCTTCCTCCAGCGCCCAGAGGCGTGGAGCCCACAATATCCCCCTAGTGCTACCAGTGAACTTGTTCCAGTACATTTTGTATCGTGTCGGCTTATATAAGGCCCGTTTACTCGATGTTCCTGTGTGGCTGTGCTTAATTTTTCTGTTGCAATTTATACAATAATCTACGATAAGCTTTAATAATAAACGTACATTTGTTTTAAAGAGGAATAAGGAAATACATGTTTGCAGCGCTTTTTTTTCATGAAAAAAAACATGAAAAAAAAAGCCGGTGGAACGCCGTTCAGGCACCTTTTTTCACGGACATTTTTTTCTAAATTTTCAAAATCAATTAGATGAAACAATGTTTTGCTAATGTAATTACAATCTTTATTTATGAAATTCGTCAAAATTATGAAAAATTGTATTGTTATAAATATTCAAATGATATTTGAATATGTTTTTTAATGAGTTCTGGGACCTTTTTTGTTTAAAAAAAAACCCTGGAAATATGGTTAACTCGCGAATTTACCAAACTTTGTATTTTTTTATCCTAATTGAAAATTTTGCACGCACCGTAAATTCAAAATTCATCTAATATTGATTACTGTGAAAAAAATGCGTGTCAATTGTTTTAATTTACCGTCTATTAACAAAAAAATATTAATTCAAAACTTAAATCAAAATAAATTCATGAAATTCAATTTAAAAAGAAATGCTAATGAATTTTTTTTTAATTTTTAAAGATTTTTTAAACTAACTAATAATTTTAACCAACAACAAAAACAATATTGTTCTAAATATTTTTTAATTATCGAATAATCATGCATAATGGAGTGTTATTTACTCAAAATATTTTATGGAAATATGTGAAAGCAAATGCTTTTAGCTATGTTAAAAAAATAGGTATGAAATGTATTATGTATGCAGTATTAAAAATATATTAATTATTGCCAACAACTTAAAGATAATAACTAGATATATCTAAGGTAGGCTATTGTAATAATTATATACAATCACGTGTAAATAATACAGAGAAATGTAAATATCTTTTAAACCTGTCATAGTATATTGACTTCTTATCGTATAAGACTTTTTGCGGTACTCGTGTTAAAAAAATGTGGAAAAAAACATTGTTCATTTGATTATCTGAAACTTTTATAAAACACATTAATTTTAAACCCTTTAATATTTTTTAGTAATGAATTTTTAAATCTTCAAAAAAAAATAACTCATTTTACGTTGAAAAAATTTAATAGAATCAAAATTAGATTTTTTTAGTACTGAAATGACGAATTGTTTTATTCTGATTCTAAAGAGAAAATCACTAAGAGGCAATCGGGCATGAATTGGATAGCTCCGACGATTTTATCACTAACAATTTAAATACGTTTCCAATAATTATTCTAATTCTATATATTTACCTTTTTTTAGGCATACAACCATAAAAGTTTTTTTTTAAATGTGAATAATGTCGGTAAAGTCGTACCTATCCAATTCATGATAGTTTTCTCAACATCTTTCATGTTAATAATTTTGTATCTTAATAAACACATACTCTAATTTGTAATAATTTACAAATTCTTCACTCTTTTGACTCAAATTTGGTGTTTGCTGTAAATATGTTCAAATTATTTTATCTTAAATAATTACTAAGTAAAAACTACTATTTTTAACGTATGATGTATTGTGCCAAATGTAAATAAATATACATGAATTATTTTCTGCTAAATTACATTTGGGAAAAACATTTGAATCATTACAGATTTCACGAATTTAAAGTGATTTCCAAATACATACCTGTACTATTAAATTAAAATATTAAAATATTTTTCAAAAATTTCAGTTATCGTATCAATTTAATTTCTATAATTTTACGTCAGTTATGGATTAAATTTTGCATAAAATGCTTCGATAATAACAAATTGAAAGAAACCATACGTTTGTTATTGTTTTAAATATATATAAAGATAAATAATATTACCTGTTTATATTGCTTAATTATTTTTTGTAAAAAAAATAAATAATTATTTAAATAATTTACATGTTAGTTAATGGCGGTGAAATAGACGCTAATATGTTTAGTGTTTTAACAGTGGAACATTTTAATTGTCACTTCAGTTATGTAAAAAAGAAAACGTGAAGGACTTAGACTTAGGAAATTATGAAAAAAGTGTCAATGTAACTTGATTATGATATAATTTTACACCATAAAATACATGTTTAAACTATAATCATAACAATGAATTCAAATTTCACATCTAATTGATTTGTTTAAGTCTTTATTTTGAAACTTTTTTTGGTCGTTTTATTTGAATACCTACATGAAATATATTTATGTTAATCAGTGTATATTGCTCATTTAATAAAATATAAACTGCATTGATGTTATAAATTCTTTTTATTTTTCACCTCCCCTTTTCCTGTTTACATATATTATGATTGTCTTAATATGTTTCTATTTGCATAACCATAAAGCTGTCGGAAGCAAACTTAGAATAATCCATCAAAATTAAATAATAAATTATTAACTTTGTCATAATAATAAAAGCCCTTTAAAACTGTTTCCATACAATAAAATGCGGGGTTAAAAATTTTAACAACATTCAAAACATTACTTTTTTTTAAGTATATTATATTTGCCTCATGAATTGGGAATTTTGATGCAATTGGGACTCCGGTATTAAAAAAAGTATTATTTTTTTTGGCTAACGTAATGTGAGTTTATCAGTTTCAAAAAAAAAGTTCTCTTGTACTTATAGACATTTTTGAGATATGGACGAAGAACCATTTTATTAAAATAAATAATTTTTAAAACATTTTTCTGTGTAAAAATCGAAAAACACAATATCCATCAAGGAACCGAAAATATTTCTAATTAACAATTCGCTTATTATATATTTTTTTTGTTACTTAATCAAGAATAAGAACCCTGTTTTGACTTACACTTTCCCACAATTTTTTTTTTTTTAATATTTTATGTACAAACAATATTTACCTAAGATTTTTTTTCCAAATTGAGTATTACTTAATATGCAAACAAGATAACGACGCTGTCCGCATGTGTCAGAATCAGAGCTCTCACAACCTGTATTTAGGGGTGGAGTAAACCTGTTTCCTCCACTCACACCCCTCCGACTCTCACTCCCTTACAAAACTAAACTCGAAACGTCTAGCACATCACACTTCCAGCAGCGGTTCTAACTCCTTGATATGAATTAATGGCAATAATGTTCAAACCAATCTGCTGCAATTAAATTCATCTAAATTCAATACTAATTAAAGGCAATCAGTATTTGATACTAAGATTTTCGTTTAACGACCATCTCTACTTACGACCGTTATAATACATCTACGTACAATGACAAACTTGATTAACTGACTGTCTGATCATCTACAAAAAAATACACTTTATGTTGCATCAAAGTCGTTTCTACGTTTCTACTCCACATATGTTTTTTTTTTAAGTGAAATCCGTTAATCGCAACTGTATTAAAAAATGTTTATGGATACACACACACACACACACACACATATATATATATATATATATATATATATATATATATATATATATATATATATATATATATATATATATATATATATATATATATATATATATATATTATTTATATATATATATATATATATATATATATATATATATATATATATATATATATATATATATATATATATATATATATATATATATATATATATATATATATATATATATATATATATATATATATATATATATATATATATATATGTATATTGTTATTTAACCATATCCATATAATCTGACTATATAATGTAGGGCAGATGGACTCCACAAACTGTCTCCTTGTTTTTCCAGCTCCCTTGCATCCTCCCAAGTCAGGTCCATGTAACCATATATGGTTCATAAACAAAACCAACCGAAAATGATCCATAAAATATTTTATCAAACGCTTTTGATGATTTAAGCCCAAAAAAAGTTTCTTAAAATTATTACCATCAAATACTTCCTTTATTAAAATTGGGCTTATTTACCTAAAATATCAATATTTTACAATAGTCATTTCTTGAAAAATTTATTTGATGTTATAGCAGCAACTTAGTAGAAAAAAATCCATCAATAAGCACCAATTTTTATGAAAAAGTAGTACTATTTGAAATTTCCCTTTTAGAAATAAAAAATATAATTTTTGTAGCTACAATATTTGTTTCCTATTATACATCCTAGTATAGTATCATACTTCCTTATATTTTCATAAAGCTCCGATTATATATATTTTTTTAATATAAAGTTCCAAATGTTTGGAAACCTGTCTGTAGAATTAGTACTACAGGTAAGCTTTCACGAGATGTGGTACTGACAGAACAACCCCTCGAGAGAAGCCAGCCTCCTCTGCCGCTTCACAGCCTTCGCGAGAACGGATTACTACAGCTCCACTCGGAATCTGGAAATATTAATAGAGTTTAATTTGATAGGTATGTTAATAATATAATATAATATAAAAGATGTGTCAATTCATGCACATCAATTTGGATATGAAATCTGAGGTGTGAATATATTGAATTTAATAAACAAATATCCATTTTTTCAATAAATTATAAAGCGATCCATAGACGATCAATATTAACACGTTAACTTCCACAGAATTTTTCCGAATTCCGGTAAAAAACCCAATTTCATTTAAATAATCATATAATATAAATGAAAACTCTAATTACAGTACATAATTGATTTCTGAATAAATTTTATGTTCATGTAAGCCAGCTTTGATTTTTTGTTCTCTTCCCAGAAGCCATCAATCCATATTAGCACTGATAAACTACGCATTTTATCGTAGCTGAACGAATATGCTAATGAAACACAGTACGAAATAACTCGTCACCGACGTCTTAGCGAAGAACACAATCTACAAGTAATCTTGTAGTTGGCAGTCAACATGGTAATTGACAGTGTTTAAGGTTGCACAATAAAAGGAAAGCGTAAAGGTTTTATTGAAAAGTTCCATAATTTTACTGATTTTGTTTTTTTTTTGTATGGCTAATGCTATTTATAAACTGAAATTTTTTGTAACGTCTGTAGAAAAATTTGCAAAATGTCTCATCTATCTTCCATTATCAGTTATAGTACATTATAACACCTTAATAATATTTATCGCTTGCCAGCCACAAAATGCAATTTTAAAATATAAAAAAATAATAATATGTGGCAAGTAGAGCAAATTTTTTAACAGTCCATTTTTTATGACAATGGCAGCGACATCTGTTGATAGTAACAACAGCATTCGAAATACTAAATAGTAGGATGGATTTTTTATTTATATTTTGATATACTTTTGATTACAATTAACATTTCAAGTTAAAAAAATAAAACAAGAGAATCAAAATTGAATAAAAGATATCTTCAGTTTTACATTATACTATTGTATAACATTTACCGATTTTAAAGTCCCTACGGCTAAATATCAATCTTATTTAAGTACTGCATCGGAGACATGCAAACTAAGCTCACTAAGAATCACCTTCAAACTGTAAAAATCTTATTTTATTTGGGAGATCGTAAATATTTTATGGGCTATTAATTCCTTTAAGTATTATGTTACGGTAACAAAGGCTTTGATATCAAATTATCAGTAAACGATATTGGATATCAAACCATTTTACAGCAATCTTTTGTTTTGTAAGAAAAATATTTAATACAACAAATTTCTGTAAAACATTATATTTACAACATTTTGAGTGTGTCCAAATACATGTTCACAAAATCTGGATTATCTCCAATTACAGGAGTTATTTACTTATACAAGAGTTTCTGCTTAATAAAAAGCTTCTTTACATCTCACCAATAGATGTCTCTAGTGAAGTTCTACTGATTCAAGAACAAGGTTTCTAAATTGGTCCATATATATAGAATTTCCAAGAATTTGAGTAGTGTGGGTTGTCGATAATGGGTAGAATCGGTGAATGTTACACGTGTGTAAAGTGATCACTTAAACCAGCCTATGACGGTCGTCAGCCCCGTAAATGCCCGGAATTCCATTTTCTTCTTCATCTTTGATGAGATGTCAAAAAATAATATGAAAACATTATATTAGTAAAAATTATCCGATTTTTATATGGATTTTTTTCCTATTCTACATATAAACATGAAATGTATGAATACATTATACTGCACATACGGCCATGTGCATCCACATATAAAAGTCAATGAGTCGATAATTCATACATTATAAATGTATTATTTTGATGCTTTACTTCGTATTATGCTTTTTGCATATATTTAACTATTTAGAATTGGAAATTAAGCTCTTTTTTTCTTTACTCACAATCCCACAATTTATAGTATATAATATTAACATGAATAATTTAGCATTATTTCGACTCATAAATTAAATATTTGCCTCTGATTGCAATGGTAAGTGCGTTTAGCTTACTGTTCAGGAGGCCCCGGGTTCAATTCACAGGAAGCTGAAAATAATTATACTCTTTTTTCACTCGAAGAATTATTAAATATTACGTCAATTCATTCGGTAGTGAATTTCGATCTATCCATTTTAAATTTAAGTTTTACTTGTTAAATACAACTTTTTCTTAAAAATATTATAACACGTGTTTTGATCATTTTCATAAACCCTTATGATACACGGTGTTTGTAAATTATATGGAATGCATCGACACATGTCGCTCACTCCTTTCAAGAACGTCATAAATCAAAAATCGTCAATTTTCAGTTGTGCATGTTTTCGGAATGCCCAAAAAATGTACTTCATCCTAGCAAAAGAGGCATATTTTTACCTTAATATTTACCCGCTACAGGGCAGAGAGTGTTGTTTTTGTATTTCGAAGAAAAGGTTTTGTTTAATTATTTTTTTTAATGTACTTAATATTTTTCAAATGAAAAAAAACCTTCAGGTTTTACCTAAAAGATCTGTTGCACATTAAAAAGTTCAATAAGTGGCTTGATATTTATTTTTAATACTTGTATTATATTTTTAAACTTTAAAAATATTCTCCTGAAAAATCAAGTTTTTTGATTTATGACGTTCTTGAAAGGAGTGAGCGAATTGTCACAATAGATTTGAGGTGTGGTATTTACTGATTCCGAGGTAATATTGAGTAATATTTAGTATTACCATGGAACCTGGTACCTTAAGCAGAGAATTAAACTGCTAAAGATAAAACGGTGTCGATATGATATAGTGTTATACTATTAAGTTACGATAAGCGTAAGGAAAAGATAATGAAGTTACAACTATCGGTGTTATACCATAATTAATGTCGTATAAAATTAACGTGTTTTGTAAAGTGTATTTTTTCAAAATTGTATTTTTTTATAGATCATATTCCTAGTTTTTAGAGCAAGACAAACTTAACTAAATTAAATATTTCATCAATATTTTGAGTAACGTAAAATGCTTTAATATTATTTATTTTCTTGTTGTATATCCAGTTGAAATTCGTGTCTGTTTATTTCATTCACTTCTAGTCTTATTCATCTGGTGGTTCGAACGTAAGGGTTACTTAAATAAAATCCCTTAACACAAACGTTGAGGGTTACTTTGATAGGCGTTTTAAGCAATTTAAACTTAAAGCGCCTATTAAAATTCAGCATAGGCGGTTTTGCCGTCTCAGCGACGAAAGACAAACATTCGAGTCATAACATTGATTTCGGATTTTCAACAACTCTAAATTTGCGAATATAACGCATAATTTTATTCGTCAGCAAATATGTCCTAAGATAAAATAACCACGGTTTATTTTGTGTTTTACAATAAAAAGCGTGCTTACTCTTTAAATGTTACATTGCATTTGAGATCTCAACAAAGATGAAGAAGAATACGGAAGTCTGGGCATTTGCTAGGCTAACGATGTCATAAGTTTTGTTAACCAAGCCTATTACGGTCGTAAGCCCAGACATTCATATTCTTCTTCATCTATGTTGAGATGGCAAAAATAACATCTTATTGGAGATAATCCAGATTTATGAACAAGTATTTGGACACACTCAAAATGTTGTTTGGGTAATGGTCAATACGCTCGGCTACCGTACAGAAGATCCCGAGCTCGATACCCAGGGGGGGGGGAGAGTCAAATAAATATAAATGAGTTTTCACTCCAATATTTATTTAATATTCCCCTTGAACTAGTACCTGGATCGGAGGGCTGATCACCTTTCCTTCATGCGTTTATATGATGCAGTGCTCTATGCACCATCGGGTACGGATAAGGGTTTTAAATGTTTTTGATTGAAGATTACGATAAGTTTTTTTTTATTTTAAGTTAAAATTAAGATTTAAGGCTTTAATTTAATTTGAGATTCGAACTAGATTACTTGAGGATTTTTTACATATTTTTTCCTTGTTAATTTTTACGTTTGTTACAATAGTTATAATATATATGGTTTTTCGGATTAACTTTAGAGCTCGTGAGAAATAAGCAAACGCCGAATACAAACGTGTAAATATTTTCTTACGGTCAAAATAATATTTTTTTAAGCTTTTTTAACGTTGGAATATAGGAGATATTTTTTCCAATTATGAAGCTTTTAAAATAATTACATAAACAACCTGTTCGAGGGTTGTTGTATAAACACGAAAAGTTGTGTTTCGCCAGAGCTTTAATTAATTTCGTAAATCCGCTAGGGTGTATTTTTTAGATTATTTTTCTCACCACTACGCATTGTTTAAAGTAATTTAATGTTTATACAGGATGCCTTTATTGAACAGCAGGTTCAACAAGTTATTAGATAAATCAATAAAAACGTATATTCAGGTGAAAACGTTGGGTATGCGTCCCTTAACAGCGATATCATATCTACTATCCCGTAAAGCGAATTTTATGTTAGCTAATGTTTTTAATGCATTTATTTTGTGGTCCGGTATTCTTACAAAATGTAAGTAACATTAGTGCATGTTGGTCTTATCTAATGCATGTGATTAATATTTTGTAAAGTTTTAAGATTTGTACTGACATTTCTTAGTGGAACTGCATTTTATAGAATAAAATAACAAGTATGTAACTTTTTTCACATGAATTTCATTTAACTAGCAACCGGGTTTCGTCATAACCGACATCATCAGACCAGTCTGATGATGTCGGTTACGTCAAAAACCGGTTGCTTGTCAAATAAAATGAATGTGGAAAAAGTTACAAAGTTGTTATTTATACTATTTTGTAAAATTGATAGTGAATAAATAGTGCTATGGTAGAGACGGGTAGTATTGATTGCATGTTATTGTAGTAATTTTCCTGACGAAGAGACGAGTACGTCTTTATACTAGTAGACTTATATCTCAATAAGTCGTTGCATACAAATATTACTAGCATTCCTTATCTAATAATTTATGAAAATATAGACCAAGAAAAATGAGAAACGAGAATATTAATTTATTTATATAATTTTAATTCTTCTTCTTCTTTTTCTTTTTCAAGAAGAAGAAGAAGAAGAAGATAATTTTAATTGCATGTATGTATTTAGTAGCTTAAAAAAATACATAAACTTAGATATCATCTGTAGAGAAAGTATCAAATGATATTTATTCTTATTTTTAAAATTTATTATTGTGCTGGAGGCCCCGGGATCGATTCCCAGGGGGGATCTAGTAAACATTAGTGACTTTTAACTCTGAAAATTATTTAAATACTATCCAGAAGTGGTACCTAGAGCTAAGGATTGAAAACCTTGCCTTTAAGTAAGTAACCATTAAGATAACGAATGCGAATAGTGCTTTTTCTCATCCAAAAACGGTACATATCCATCTTTAAAAAAATAATGTGATAAAAATTTTCAATGATAAACAAAATGGAGAATGCTACACAAGCGTATAAAGTGATCACTGAAGCCAGCCAAGTAGAAAGCATAAGCTCTGAGATGCTCAGACTTCGTATAAAAACGAGTGTGTCCAAATACTTGTTCATAAATTGGTGAATTTGGACACACTCAAATGTTGTATTTGGTATTTGGACACACTCAAATGTTGTAAATAAATTAACTGGTCCAATTATAAGCTAACATAATAAAAATTAAAATGATATTTTCTGACTTTTCTCATGTATGTGATCCAGGATTCGGACCTCACATACTAATATTATATAAGAGTTTCTGCTTAATAAAAAAAAGCTTCTTTATATCTCACCAAAAGATGTCTCTAGTGAAGTTCTAGTGATTGAACAACAAGGTTTCTAAATTGGAACTTCCATGAATTTGTGGATTGTGGTTGTCAATAATGGGTAGAATTGGTAAATTTATGTATTAATTTTAAATCAAACACAGATTTATTGAGTCTACTAAGCTGTATTTTATTAACAAAAACACATTAAAATTTATATCGTGACAATTGTTTCACCTTGTTTGTGAACAAGGCCAAACAATTGTTACAATATAAATTTTTTATGTGTTTTTGTTAATAAAATACAACTTTGTAGACTAAAAATATCTGTGTTTGATTTAAAATTAAAACATAAATAAAAATGGAGTTCTACAAATTAAACGCCAAATCAATAAATATATAGAATTGGTGAATGTTTCACATGTGATCATTTAAACCAGCCTATGATGGTCGTCAGCCCTGTAAATGCCCAGACTTTCATATGCTTCTTCATCTTTGATGAGATGTAAAAAAAATATGAAAAATACTCCTTTAATTGGAGATAATTCAGATTTGTGAACAAGTATTTGGACACACTCAAAAAGTTGAATAATCCATAGTCCCAAGCACTCATTGACTCCACTGCTTACATAGTTTATTTATAAATATTTTACACACCAGTTGAAATTAATCCCATACAAAACGTAAAATCCTGTACCTTTACATTATACTTATTGCGTTGTGTTTTTGTCTGTATGGAGTTTTGCAAGCGGAGCTTACTGCTTATCTACATCTAGTGTACGTGCATTAGCGGGATTGCCTGTTTCGTTATTTCTGTGTATCTATTCGCCATAGACATCCTACACCCTCCTCCTACCCTCATTATATGTACTATGCACTATACACAATCTGCTCTAAATGGTATTAAACATGCATTTCCAATCTCATAATACTTTTTACCATTGATTAAAATACCATTTGCTTATATTTTGTACAGTATTTGTATTTCGTCCGCCTCTGTAGTGTAATGGTCAGCACGCTCGGCTACCGTTCTGGAGGTCTCAGGTTCGATTCCCAGGGGGGTCAAATAAATATAAGTGATTTTTTCACTCTAATATTTATTCAATATTTGCCTGGACTGGTACCTGAAGCGGAGGGTTGATCACCTTTTCTTCATGTGTAAACGACAAGATAACACTGTGTTATATATGACGCAGTGCCCTGTGCACCATTGGGGTGCGGATAAGGGTTTAAAAAAAGTATATAAAACAGATATTACAAAAAAAATCTAATCTAATCTTTGAAATAACGTTAATTTTTTTAACTGTATTTTTCAAGATAATGTTTTAACTTATATTGAATGACTGTTAAAAAATTATAGAGATGCACTATTCTTCTTCTTTACGTGCCATATCACGTTCTCACAATGTCGACAATCACTTGAGAGTATTTTTTCCTATCTAAGGCAGCTCTAAACAGCGCCTTAACGGTTTTTATCTAATCTCATATATTCTGGAGCTAAAAGATCTGACTTCTACAGATTTGCCTTCTGCTGAGAGTTGCAGTACAATGAATAATTTCAATTAATTTCATCTTAATGAAATAAGCAAAATTGTATTTTTTATGTAATAAAATTTGAATAACGGAGTCAAAATAATTATCAGTATAATTTTATTAAGTGAATCGGCAGTTACTTTTTGGGAAAATGTGTATTCATTTTTAGTTTTAATTTTACTTGATGCGTACCACTTTATTTTATTGTGTTCAACATAACATCGTTCAAAACACGTGTTACAATAGATTTTAAGGAAAATAATATTTACCAAGACATTAATATAATATTTACTAGATCTTATTATAAATTCGTTATAACTTCTCCAAAAATATTTCTTGTTTGAAATCATGTTTTCTGATACTCGACAAATAGTACCCTCAAATTTAATATCCTCATAACTTAAATCATTCCCTTTATAATATTGAGTTTCGTAAAATTTGGAAGTCAGAGATCAGTGATTCGGGTGAAAAGCTGTTGGGTCTAAGGTCTGAGTCCTACTTGACCTCTCTCGAGCTTGGAAGATGTTCTGCTACCGAGTATTAGTTGAAGGGTGGCATTGTTAAAACACAGCTTCCAACACTTCAATAGTAAACTTCAATATTATTTGAAGTGCTCCTAACAACATAATTATTATTCCCAAATAAGGCTTAAAGTATATCAAAATAGGAAATTTGTATTCATAAACAAAAATCAAATATAATATACTACAGTATGTAATGGCTGTTGTTTTATTAAGTACCCAAGTCCGCCACTGTAAAATTTCAAGGAAACAACAAATTACAAAATTTCTCTCATTCTTCAAAAAAAATTACACAATTATTTTTTGGAAAACTTATGTTAAGTATATATTTTTAAGAATTAAAGAAAAAAATTAAGTACACTTTTGTAATTTTGAAAATATAAAATAATAAATATAATAAATATATTTTTACGAGCAATATATTTTTTGTTGAGAAAAATATCTGTAGATCTCAATTTTATACTGTATTTACAAACTAAATAGTGATGTGTGTCAAACACGTGTTTTATTTTTGATTTAATCATCTTTTTTTCCACAAAGTCAAAAACTAAGCATGTAGAAATATGGACAGTATAGAATTCACGAATCTATTACAAGCCTCTTATTGGTTTTGATATTTTTTTCCAATCCGGTTTTTATGATATACAGTATGCAGAAATTGGAAGGTAGGTACTTTTTACACATTTAATTACAACTTCAATAATAACATGTACGGCAAGCAAAATGTATTATCCGGTAAATTGGTTAAAATATCTATTGAAATCCTGTAATATAACATATTATGAATTATAAATTAATACTAATCATTTAAAAATGAATCTTTTGCCATAAGGTAGATAGAACACGAGTAATAATAATAAAAAAATTGAGAATGTATTTGAACAACTTATAGATTTAAGTTACAATTAGTTCCAGACCACTTAAAATTTTTTCTTAAAAAACTGAAAGATTTTTTAAAATTAAATATGTTCACTTGATCAATACGTGCAAACCGACACTAATAAAAATATATTAAAAGTTTATTAAAAAAAAATATATTAAACAAATATAAAATAAAATATTTTACATTAAAAATCCCGCTATATCTTATTTCCTTTCGATGCGAATTGTGCGCTGAGGTTTAGTTAGACTTTTTTCTAAGACGTATTTATATTCTTCTTATTACCCTTGCCCTTACTCAATGGTACATAGGGCACTGAATCACATCAAAATATGCAGTCTTTTCTCGGTCATTTATTACATGAAGACAAGTCCTTCCAAATACCAGTATAGGGAAATACCAAATAAAGGTCAAAATATGTAAATTTAGTGAATACTAGTATTTATTTTGATCCACCACTCCTCTAGGAATCAAACCCGAGACCTTTATCACAGTTTTTAAACGCCCTTACCACAATACAGTGGAGAAGGACATTTAAGTCTATTTTTTGGCAAATTTTCTACACTGAATAAAAAAATATCATAACATAATTCGTTTTCATTGCGATATTACTGCTTTATGCACTTATGTACATAGATATGGCATTACGCCGCTTGCTTAGAACCATAAATGGTTATAATATTGGGTACACAAACTTATTAGCATTTCAATAGCTTCGGTCATGATGTTTCGTGTTCATTGTTATCCAGACAAAATCAATATATGCTAATGTATGCGATAAACTATTGTTTTGTTCGATATTTCTGCAAAAGCGTCATACACCTAATATAATGCGCAATTAACCGATACATTTATGGGTTTGCATAACCCATTACGATTTTACTTAACTTATTTTATACCTGTGTAATAGCAGGCATAAAAACATTTATTTAGACCATTGATCTACATATAAGGGGTGAAAAACACGGTAGTCTAGGTCTTTTTTCTAATGTGTATATTAAACGACTAATTAATATTTAATATTTAGATATCATCCTAAGCTTATTAATGTTGGAGCTACTACTTCAATTCAGTATACATATATATGGATACTGTTGGATGAATTAACGTCACAAATATGTGTTATCTCTCCCATTTATGTATGTCAATATGTTAAAATTCAAGTTACATAATAATATGTTACATAGATGTAGATACCTACAATTATGGTGAATCTTAATATTTTCTTCATTTTTTACAGAAAACAACAAACATAACATATCGTATAATTTATACGTATACTCGTATAGTGGATATTTAATAGATTTAGAAAATATTATTTTTTGACATCTCATCAAAGATAAGGAAGCATATGGAAGTCTGGTCATTTACGGGGCTGACGACCGTTATTCTAACCCTTATCCGCACCCAATGGTGCATAAGGCACTGCATCATATAGAAAGCAGTGTTATCTTGATCGTTAAATACACGAAGGAAAGGTGATCAGCCCTCAGGTACCAGTCCAGGGTCATATTAAATAAATATTAGACTGAAAAATCACAATTATTTATTTTTACCCTCTTGGGAATCGAACCCGGGACCTCCAGTATGGTAGCCTAGTGTGCTGACCATTACGCTACGATGGCGGATGACCGACATAGGCTGGTTTAAGTGAACCGTTTACACACGTAAAAAAAATAATATGAAAATAACTCCTGTAATTGGATATAATCCAAATTTTGTGAACAAGTATTTGGACACTCTCAAAATGTTGTAGATTTAAAAAATATTAAGTATTTTTAAAGATTTTTTTTCTAGTTAAAATTTAGTTCAGTTATACATTATATGTTTTACTATTTAAATAATTTGTTTTAAAATGAATTATTGATAAAGAGTAAAAATAAATAAATAACGAAAAAAATAAACAAATTGGTCGTTTAATTTAATAATTAAATACCTGATAAACCTTCGTATATTTTTTTTCATTTTTTTTTATTTATTTATGTGTATATCATTTTATTTCAAATGAAATGCGTCGTGAAATGAATTCAATCACTTTTAAATGGGTCTAGGGTACTAGGAGATAATGAAAATGGAAGAGATGTCATGTTATCTGGGTAGAAAACCAGTAAAGTAAAGTAGTATCATTGAATTACCTCTGTAATGCGCTGTTCTCCGGAGGACTCTCGTCTCGAGTATTGTTCCTTCCTCAGACAATACGTTAGCTCGAAGATAACAAGTGTGGGGAATCCCTTGTTTTTACAACACTTATTTTCTGTAGCGAACTTCTCAAACATCTCGAATTTCAAGAGAGTCGCACTTGTCACGAGTCTTGTACACAGTATCGATGGAATGTCTTTTGTGTTTCGTTAAGAAAAGTATGTTTAACTTGTGAAATTACAAAAAAAACTGATAATGATATGAAAATATCTAATATATATCTATATAATATATGACTGCATCTTGATATGAAAATATTAAAATATAAGTTCCTTTAAACGAACAAAACGTTTTCATTATTTATATATTTCTAATGTCTTGACTTGATACATTATGACTTTTATTTAGTAAGGGTAGTAAGTTCAGTCATCGAATTTTTGTGTGGCATAATAAATACCATTTTTTAAATGAAAAAATATTTTTTTAAATTTTGTATTAATATGTGTATTATTTTATCTATATATCTCAATTTCACAGTGTTTAATGATGCACACATTTTCTTGTAATAATTTAAATATTTCTTATATAATTACCACGCTTCAAAATATAAAAATGGATCTGTAGATGGATACAGAAAACCTGATACAGCAGTCTTGGTGAGACCGACATTTTTGTTGTAAAAACATAAAAATAACTTCATGCATTCAAATTTTAATTTACGGTGTCCCTTCAAGCATTTTTAATAATATTTTTAAGAGGACACGAAGGAACATGTCAATCATAAGATATATACAAGTTCCAAAAAAATACTGGTGTAGTTGTCAATTATGGATAGAATAGTGAATATTACACGTGTATAAAGTGATAATTTAAACCAGCCTATGACAGGTTGTAATCTTTGTAAATACCCAGATGCTCATATTCTTCTTTATCTATTTTGAGATGTCAGTAAAAAGATTGCTGCAAGTTTCTGTACATATTTATTTAGCAACTAATATTAACTCATATTATTTTTTAACATCTCATCAAAGATGAAGAAGAATATGGAAGTCTGGGCATTTACGGGGCTGACGACCGTCATAGGCTGGTTTAAGTGATCACTTTACACACGTGTAACATCCACCAATTCTACCCATTATTGACAACCAGACTACTCAAATTCTTGGAAGTTCTATATATTTATGAACCAATTTAGAAACCTTGTTCTTGAATCACTAGAACTTCATTAGAGACATCTATTGGTGAGATGTAAAGAAGCTTTTTACTAAGCAGAAACTCTTGTATTACCAGCTTATGACGGTCGTCAGCCCCTTAAATGCCCAGACTTCCATATTCTTCTTCATCTTTGATGAGATGTTAAAAAATAATATGAAAATAACTCCTGTAATTGGAGATAATCCAGATTTTGTGAACAAGTATTTGGACACACTCAAAATGTTGTTAATATTAACTCAGTGTCATGTATCATAAGCACAACAATTCCAAAAATAATTCAAGAATTAAACCTTAAAATACATATATCATGTTATAGTACCGTAATACGTCACAGTGTTTTATGATCTGTTAGCTGTAGCCCTCTCACCCTCCGTGCCTCGGTAGGGTTGGCAACTCTTGCGGAGGGCCTAGTACCGGTCTCGGTATTCAAACCGTTATTCACAAACACTCAACGCTGAGCGTTCCATTGTTCGGCCGCAATAGTGCCATCTATATGTAAACAATGCCATCGGATGTACCTCGACCCGCGACACAGCCAGGGCTACCACAAAACTTACCGTTACTTTCATCAATAATAATTTATCCGTAAAATTACTTCCTCGAAAAAAAAACATTTTTTGGTTTGTTGTATCAAAGTATAAATTTGTGACAACCACGGAGAATCTAAGAATATTGAGTTATTTAAATTTGACACATTTTAATTTTTATAAATTCAACTAGATATACCTATACTCACTATCGACATTATTTTAAAAATTAATACCTATTAAAACGCAAAAAAAAAATTGGTTTGTTGTATAAAAGTATAAAATTGTGACTACCACGGAGAATCTAAGTATTTTGAATCAATTAAATTTGACACATTTCAATTTATATAAAATCAACTATATATACCTATACTCACTATCGACATTATTTTAAAAATTAATACCTATTAAAACGCAAAAAATATTTTTTTGTTTGTTGTATAAAAGTATAAAATTGTGATTACCACAGAAAATCTAAGTATTTTAAATTAATTAAATTTGACACATTTAAATTTATATTAAATCAACTTTATATAATTTAAAAATAAAAACGTATTAAAACGCTTAATTCTCCTTTTTTAACTTAAAATACAAGATTTAAAATATACTTAGGAACCAAGTACATAACATATAAGTGGGCTCAAAATACTCTTCCAAGTAATAATATGCATAAAAAATCATTCAAATAAAATAAATTCGGAATAGTTATTTTCAATATACACATTTTAACTTTTTGCCTCCTTATCTAAAAAATCGAATCCTTGTTATTATTAAATAATTTTGCAAGTAGGGGTTTGCGATATACCATTGTTTTACTCTCTTCATTATTTTTTCGTGTAAATTTTATTGCGGTTTATATATGGTGAATATGTCTCTTCATAAGTTTTTTTTTAATATTTGCTTAGTTATGACTTTTAAAAAATATCTTGAAGTGGTTTTTCCCAACCCTTTCAAACTACCCGTATCAAACATCAGGAAATGGTCCCGCTAACATTTACGGTCGCGGGAAAGGCTTTTGCGCCAAGCTACATTCGTCTTTACGGCTTTCAGGCTAGTAGGTATTACAGAGGTAAGTACTATCGCCCCTCTGCATTTTTTCACTAGATTGTTTGTGATTTACTGCTTTTGTTACTTGCATATATGTATAAGAGCACAGAAACGTGGTTTTAGCTTGATGAGTTTCTATTTCAAATTAGATAATTTCAAGTCTTGGATGAAATTATAATTGTTTACCACCAACACAACGCTCCGCGCAAGTTTCAAACCTATTACAAAAAATCTTTGTAGAGCGAATATATTGTATGTTATCCTAGTATTTTTAACTTCAACCCCTTTATCAAAATTATATAGAGTACAGTATCAATCAATCTAAAATTGTATGAAAAATATTACTTTTATATTTTAATAACTAACTACCACGCCGAATTTCCAAAGGAGAAGGCAGAGAGAATAGAACGCCACACCACTCTGTCTTTGTCAACATTCTTCACCTCTTCCACGTTCATGCATCTCCTTATACATACCCACCGATTATTTCTACTCCTAACCTGATCGCTGTCAAGTATTTGACATACCTGATCATGCTAAGTCTTCCTTTGCTCCTTTTTGCAACTACATTCGCCCATTTTTTTATACCGTTCATTGCAGAATAATTTTAATTTCTTATTATTTTTCAATTATAACATAATTTTATAAATATTAAAAATTTTATGTTATTTTTACTTTCCATGATTTGAATCACATAAGTGAGTTCTTTGTAGAATATTTCAGGTTATTCAATGTTAACATAATTGTTTAAATACATTTTTTTCAATGTTATTTTTACTTTAAATAATTTGAATAACATACGTGGGTTCTATGTAGAATATATCAGGGTTTTTTTACACTTGTTTCAACAGACTGCAAAGCTCTACAGGGTTTCATTCTCTGTTTACTTTGCAAGGATATAATATTTGGCTCTCTACAACACTCTCTTAACGTAAATGTTCATCTCTTTACTCGCATTACACAAGCCTCAAGTATACCTGGGATATTCCCCGCAACACCTCGCGAGATATGAAGCCAAGATTAGCAATTTTCCTAGGGGAAATATAAAAGTGCACTCCTATCAGAAATCTTTATTAGTCTGGCGCTTTCAACCGATTATTCTCCCACCACATAAGATAACTCAGGGTTATTTACTTACTACTCTCTTTGATATTTACAGTTTTTCGGGTAATTAAAAATGAGATAACGAAAAGCTTTATGATACTCTTTGTCGTAACTTTAGAAGATTTATTAAAGACGAGTGATATTTCACACCCTTAAGAAATTAGATGATATCTTTTTTTAATTACTTTTTAATTTTAAGGTTTATATATATCTAAATATAGACCAAATTATTTTAAGGGTAATAAATATGTAAATTTTTGTATGACGTTTTTAATCACTTTACTTCGATAATGAGCATTTTTTAAATCTACCGATAAAAAAAAGTAAAAATAAAATATGAATAATTTACAGAATACGTTACAGATCTAACCCCCTCTTCTCCCTTCAATGTCCCAAGGACACAACTCTAAAATTTAAACTTAGTTTCACACACGGTATTTAAAAATGATGCGGATACCGCATCCAAACACGTGTCACAATAGATTTTAAGTTAAAGTTATATTTACAAAGTAAAACTTAAATAATGAAAAAAAAACATTTTCTTTTCTATCTTTATTGAAATGTCAAATATGTAATACTAATAAATTGATTGTTTTCATTGGGACTTCAGCAGCAAATTGTCTAGATGTTGGTGAAAGTAAGACTACTTGTATTTTCATTGGGCCTTCGGTAGTAAATCGACTAGTTGTTGGTAAATCTTTTACTACTTTTATTTTCATCAAGACTTCAGCAGTAAATTGTCTAGTTGTTGGTAAATGTTACACGACTTTTATTTTTATTGGGACTTCAGAAGTAAATTAACCAGTTGTTGGTGAATGTAGGACTACTTGTATTTTTATTGGGCCTTCAGTAGTAAATTGCTAGTTGTTGGTTAATATTTTACTACTTTTATTTTCATTAAGACTTTAGCAGTACATTGTCTAGTTGTTGGTGAATGTTACACTACTTTTATTTTTATTGGTACTTATGCAGTAAATTGACTAGTTGATGGTAAGTGTTTGACTACTTTTATTTTCTTTAGCAGTAGATTTTCTAGTTGTTGGTGAATATAAGACTACTTTTATTTATTGATTTGGTACTTTATTTGTAGAACTCCATAATTTGTATTTGAAATATTAAAACCAAATACTGATTTTTCAGGGTCTACTAAGTTGTACATTTTCTTATTTATTTTTTTTACAAAAATGTTAATAATATTATTATATAACCACTCACCTAACGGGTGGTTATATACTAATATTATCAACATTTTTGTAAACAAAAAAACAAGTAAAAATGACTAACCACAAAGTAAATGCTTTAAATATTAATAATATTGAGAATACGTATATTTTCTATTTAAGAAGAACTAGAAATGAAAAAATATTCGTGACAATTGTTTCGCCTTGTTAGAGCTTTATAAAACTGCGGACTAGTTTGATAATGCCGTAACAAAGCGAAACAATTTTTTTGTAAATAAATTACACAACTGCATAGACCCTTTAAATCAGTGTTTGATTTTAATATTGAAAATATAGTATACTTTTATTTTCACTGGGACTTCGGCTATAAATTGACTAGTCGTTGGTGAATGTAAGACTACTTTCATTTTCACTAGGACTTCGGCAGTAAATTGACTAGTTGTTGGTGAATTGCCCCTGCCTCGCCGAAGAGAAAACTAGGAGAAAAGTCCGATCTGACGCGGGGCCGGAGGATGACAAGTCGGGAAGATGGCCGGGTCGAGCTGGCTGTAAACAACTTCACTCCGACATATTTCACGAATACGTTTTATTGTTCGCTTGGGTATTGAAGAAACGGCAGCACTTTTGAGAAATCGTAAAATTGATCGACGAGATTCGGAAACAAAAATACTTTGCAGTAATAAAAATGAAGAGACACCCCTCGTACGTGCGAGGAATAAGCATTGGTTGTTTTGGTAAAATAAGGCATGTAGAAGTTTTTTAAAAAATATTCATATACTAATACGTATTATGTATACTTGTATAACGTGTGTGTGTGTATATTTAAAATTTTTGTTAAAATATATATATATATATATATATATATATATATATATATATATATATATATATATATATATATATATATATATATATATATATATATATATATATATATATATATATATATATATATATATATATATATATATATATATATATATACATTTTTTTTATTATTTTTTTTTTCAATTTAGATACAACTAAAATCTAAATCTAATATCAATTCTAATAAAAATGTGATACATATCTAACGAATAAAGATAAAATGTAATAAAATTTACAGTTGAGATGCAAAGTATAATTACTGATTTCACCCAATATTGAAGATATCAAAATACGTCTATTTTAATTATTGAAATATACATATTTATATATATATATATATATATATATATATATATATATATATATATATATATATATATATATATATAAATATATATAAATAGTTATATATATATATATTATATATATGTATATATATATATAAATATGTATATATTATATTTAAATATAACAATAGTTAAAATAGACGTATTTTGATATCTTCAATATTGGGTAAAATAAGTAATTATACATTGCATCTCAACTGTAAATTTTATTACATTTTATCTTTATTCGTTGGGTGTGTATCACAATTTTATTAGAGTTGATATTAAATTTAGATTTTAGTTGTATCTAAGTCGAAAAATAAAAGAAGAGAAATGCTCGAAACTAGTTAAATTTTCAACAGGTTTAGTAATAACTATTTTTAGCTTAAAATATTTACTTAAAACCGGTATTAACGTTATAGAGTTGGAGTTCGGAAAATTAACGGATATTATGATTACCTCTAACCTACCAATTTAGATTGATAGCATTTTAATATAAAAACTCGTATATTCAAAATAGTTAATGATATTTCTTCATTTTTGACTGGTACGTAAGTCGAATAACAGTCGAATTAAAATCTAATTCGAATGATATTCTACGAGTACTTTTTAATAGATTTATATTATCCACTGACACTCCGTGATGGCATTGCATTTTTAATATATTATTAGATTAAAACCAATATTTTTAGCTTTTCCACCTTATTTTTATTTGACCAGCGACCGGGTTTCGTCGTTATCGACATCATCAGACTGGTCTGTCTGACCAGTCTGATGATGTCGGTAACGATGAAACCCGATCGCTGGTCAAATAAAAATAAAGTGGAAAAGCTAAAAATATTGGTTTTAATCTAATAATATATTCTACGAGTACTTTTAAAAATATATGAACGCATACCCATATACAACCATGCGTTTAAATTTATAAGTTGTTATGTTTAAAAGATCGTGAAATATAATTTTCTTCCTGTGGAATTTGACTCTCTGGGTGATCGTTTCCACTCTCTTGAGACAACAAAATCAACCCTTCATGTACTAAATGGGGTAAAGAAGGGGAACTCTACTTCCAGTCCAAGTAAGTTTCTCCAGAGTGAGGGGATAAACAACCAATTATAACTTGTATTCTCGAGGCGTTGAACGCCAATAAAGTTCCAATTTTTCAAGGGTAATCTCTTATACTTTCCCATCCCTTATCGAATAACCCTGATCATAAAGATCTATTTCATACATTTAATATCATTTATATATCCATGTAAAAAAATACAAACTCTTTATAATTTTTCTTTATATAACTTAATTATCACTTGTAAATATGTGCTAGTATACATTAAAAATAATATTTTTTGACATCTCATCAAAGATGAAGAAGAATATGGAAGTCTGGGCATTTACGGGGCTGACGACCGCCATAGGCTGGTTTAAGTGATCACTTTACACACTTATTATACTTCCAGGTTTTGTGAACAAGTATTTGGACACACTCAAAATGTTGTAAATACATTAAAAACGTCAATCTGGGAAGGCAATGTTTGACTTTTTTCACCTATTTTTAACGTTAATTAGCACCCTCATATTTTTTTGTGCATTTTCTTGTAAAATTACATTTTTAATATTGACAAAGTAATAATCGTGCGATTTTTAAATTATATTAAAAATTTACTTTATGTCAAAAAACAAATATTCAGTTGGTTTTTTCCCCTTTTCCTAATTAATCTTTTTCTATTTTATTATTTGTTCATATTTTTTAATTAAATCATTTTTTCGTATTATTAAACTATTTTTTTTAACGAATTAACTAACTTTGCGGCAGAAGTAGGCAGAAAAAATAGAAAGCCACACCGATCTGTCTTTGGAGATTCATACATCTCATACACACACATATACACACGCCAATTATCCTGACTTCTGACCTAACCATTTTCAAGTTTTTGAAATACTTGATCATGCCAAGTTTTTTTTCTTTATCTGCTTGTATTACCAACTACATTATTCGTTTTTTTTAAACTATTTACTATAAGAAAACTAAATCAATACAGAACTTTATTGTTGAATTTTGTTTTTAAAAAATAAACTTAAGAACTATTAAAAAACATAATATAAAGTTTTATATTCTCAATATTTTTTTATTCATAATGCAGTCCTTAACCCGACTTTTTATTACTTTTAAAAAACATTATTTGTAAGATGATAGCTGAATAATTAAAAAAAAATGTGTTGACCTTTTTCTGTGTAACTTACTGTCACTCATAAGCACAAGTTTATCAATATTAACTTTTTTTCAGGCAACGTGAAAAAATTATCATCAGAAACATATTCGCATACCTGTGCTCCCTTAAAGTTTTTACATGTGTACCCTACGTTAAGTACATTTGCCCGAACGCGAATTCAAGCCGTGCTTAATTTAAAACTTCCTAGACGAGAACACATATTTGTTTTTCATAAAATTAAAATTTGATGGAGAAAGGGAGGAAGGTACTGAAACCGTCGACGAGTTGACACGCGATCAATCTAGTACAGCAACACCCAACTGGTTCCAGTCTAAATCTGAAGGTCCTGAAAAGCATTTCAGGTAAATTACGCCACTGATTTTTTTTACAGTTAGTCAACAATACTTTCAGGAGAAAAAATGTTCGAAAATGTTATTTGAAAAATGCTAATTGAGTAATTATAACTTTTTACTGCACATTAGTATTAACTGCTTATTTTAATGTCTGTTAAATATATTAACAATTGTTTTTTTTTATGAACATTTATTTAATTTAAAAGATGTATAGAATATACATACTTATATAAAGGTAGAACAAATTATGAAGAACGTTAAAGTTTTATGAAAAAAAATGTGTTTGTTTGTAAAATTCAACAAGTAGCACAATTGGAATCAAATCCTAATCCTGAAGTTAAGGACTTCCAATTGATAACTATTCAAACTATAATAAAAATGGTATGTTATGTTACAGAATAAAAATATTTATGTATCATATTTGTCTTATTAATATTATTATATTTTAATTTTTTAGACATCTCCATAAGTTGAAGAAGAATATTGAAGTCTGGGCATTTAAGTGGCTTATGACCGTCATAGGCTGGTGATCACTTTACACACGTATAACATTTACCAATTCTTCCCATGATTGACAACCACATTACTTAAATTATTGGAAGTTCTATATTTTAGTATGATCCAATTTCGAAACCTTTTTCTTGAATCACTAGAATTTCCCAAGAGAATAATATGAAAAATAATTCCTAAATATTTGGACACGGTGAAAAATCGTATGTTATTTATGCTTTGAATGAATTTTTTGAGTTTTGTTTATATGTACAATTCCGTGCGTTTATATATGTATACATATTTATAGGTATATATATATATATATATATATTGTATAAACAGCGTTTAATAACATCGGCGTATTATCGTGTAATGCTAAATGTATTCAGAAAATCCACGGGCTTATTTAAAAATCCGTAGCTTCAGACATGCGAGTACGTGACTCCGACAAAGAGATTGGGGTATTTTTTACCCTGGATGTTTACCTAGCTGGAAGTTACGGGGGGCTGGAGAGGGCCAGGGTTGAAATGGGACGACGTCAGGGAGGGTGGTCACACCAACACCCAATACATAGATAGACGGATGCAAGTGGAAAGCTCCTTATGGGATTTATCACTCATTTCTACGGGCACAAGTTTGAATTACTTTCTAGTCATTTTAAAAAGTAACATTCTTTATTCGCATAAAGAAGCTTCGGAAAATTTGTTGTCTCCATTTTCTGTAATTATTTATTTTATATGGCATCTTTTTTGACCATAAATAACGTAAAGGCATCAAAACCAAATCTAACTCACACATAGACTTTACGTTTTGGTTCTATTCACTTGATTTTGATTGTCAAATTAACACCGGAAAACGGCCAAGCCAAAATTCAATGACTCTAAAAATTCAATAGTCACGTTCATCTTGCTTCCTTACTTCTCCATCTTTAAATCCAACTACCTGTTGATAATTGAATTGTAAAGTCACAGTATTTACACATAACACTCTTATACACCAATTGTATCCAAGTTACAATAGCAATACAGTTAGAGATATGCAAACCGAGTACTTAAACATCCTTTCACAGAAAACAAAATACTAAAACTATAGCGAAATTTCCAAGGTAGCATTTTTTTTTTGGTATTTTTGTAGAATATTTTAAATCTTTATCATTCAAAATTTTCAAGATGTTTAAAAACACATTTCGCAAATTAGTAATTGGCCTGGGAGTTCCTCAGTATGCAAATTTTGTATAACAGTTAACGAAACGCAAATCCACATTCTCTATAATTGTGACGCACTCGCTCGCAAACAAAGTCACATTGTTGGAGGACCTCTACTGGACTCCGAAAAGGTGAAGCTTCTACCACCAAGACAGGTCGTGAGCTACACGACTCATGTAGGTCTTGACAGTGAGCTGTGATACAGAGGGAGGTCTCAATAGACCTAATATGGTCACAGTGACATAAGATATGCAAGATCCCTTGACCTCACAGAAAAAAACAACAACAAAAAACAGGTCATAATCATATAAATCCCTTTTTAACAAAAAAAAAAGCGAAAAACTCCTTTTGTACCCTTTTTTTGGTTTCCTAATAATGATTTTTTACTAGAGAATTTTTTTTGAAATGTTTAACGTTTCTATAAAATCATCCGTTAATCTTTCCTGAGTCCTTGTTTATGCGAGTTTGTCACTCTTATTAAATAGAGTGCCTATATCACCACCAAAATGATATCATAACATAATATTCCGGTGTTATTCCGATCGTCAAGTCCGTATAAAGAATCCCAACGACTTGCGTTAATTTCTTCAGGGACTTGTGGGCTCCGAGCGACTGTAAACCTATAACCACATATCAAATATCAAATATCCTCCTCCACTGTACGAGTAGATCAGGACTTGGGAATTTCCAAAATAGAATACGATAATCTACAAGAATCCTACAAACGACTTTCTTTTGTTTAACATTTCGTAATGGGAACGTCGACGATAAATTCAATCTGTAAAAATAATTTGTTTATTGTAACTGCATACGGTTGGTAGAGCTCCATTTTCATGTTTTGGGTAATATATCCAAAATTAAACGAGGTTATTGGATTGAATTCTACTCTAATTTACATATTTGCGTGTTTGATAATGTCTTTATAAGACGAAACGCGTCACATATTTTTGTTATATTAAAAAATTTATAGTAGTATGCGCTCTTATTATTTTTTTTTAAATATAAGATTTGTTGTGCGCCTCCGTGGTGTAATGGTCAGCGTGTTTAGCTACCGTGCTGGAGGTCCCGGGTTCGATTCCCAGGGGGGGTGAAAAAAAATATTTGTGATTTTACACTGTAATATTTATTTAATATTATCCTGGACTGGTTCCTGATGCGCAAAAGTGATCACCTTGCCTTCATATAAGTAATGATCAAGATAACACTGCGTCAATTCGATGCAGTGCCTTATGCACCATTGGGTGCGGATAAGGGTTATAATAAGGTTTTATTATACCATAAAAAAACATCACGAGATGACATATTTGTGAATATTATAGTATGTAGTCGATATCTAGGGATCATACTTTAAAATACAACACAGTTCAAGGCCTAGTGTACTAGAAGCTGTGAAACGTTGGTCGTTAAACAGTAATAGAGTGAAAAATCAGTGATATTTATTTAACTCCCACTGGGAACCGAACCTAAGATCTTCAGCACGCAGTCAAGCATGCTAACTACTACACTTTGAACGAATATATATAAATTTATGATTATTATTATTTTATTTATTATATATATATATATATATATATATATATATATATATATATATATATATATATATATATATATATATATATATATATATATATATATATTTATATATATATATTTATATTTATATATATATATATATATATATATATATATATATATATATATATATATATATATATATATATATATATATATATTTATATTTATAAATATATATATATATATATATATATATATATATATATATATATATATATATATATATATATATATATATATATATATATATATAGTACCTACATAATATTATTTCTTAGGTTTACAAACCGTATCAAGCGATGGGTTGATGTTGGTATGAAAAAATAAATAAAAAATTTTGCGAATGTATTAAGCTAAAAATCAATCAAGAGCTCCCCTTAACAGCAATCAGGGCGTGCAAGAAACAAATTTCGTCTCCGTAATGCCAAATCTCATTAGTCTGAGATATAATTTCTATTCGCTTCCTTGTTTCCTTACCTCGCTGTCTGCCTTTCATTCTCTCTCCTTATATGAATGGGATCAGTGTTCAAGTACACCGAACACGGGACAATGAAATGATTTGCTGAGTCAGATTCTACGCACGGATAATATAAAACCTTTTAAGACATTCTACGCCGGTCCGTTTTTCGTGTTTAGTTCAATTAAATCATTTGGAACATTTTGAGTGTTTTAAGTTGAATTTGAAATTATTTGAAACATTTGAAATAACGCATACTGTGTTACGAGTTTGATCAGTATATCTAGACGTTTTGAAATTTTGAGTAGTGTGGTTGTCAATCATGGGTTAAAAATGGTGAATGTTATACGTGTGTAAAATGATCACTTAACCAAGCCTAAGATTCAAGTCAAAAAATAATTTAAATTATTTAGGTTGAATCTTTTTTAAAGAATGTGTTTAATTTTTTTACTTAAAATATTTAAGTAATGGAAAAAACGATTCAAATATTTTTTTTGCTGATAACGGGTTCAAACGTCACTCTAGACTTAAATCTCAATACAACTGAAATTATTTTATTATTTATTTGAAAATCAACAGAATATATACCTAAAACAACAAATATTTTAAAAAATCAAATGATATTTAAATTATTCGTTTACTACCGTGTTGTAATAGTTAAAGCATTGGAATTCAATTTCCAATTGTTAAAATATACATGAGTTTTAACTCTAATATTTTTTAATAAGCCTGGACTAGACGATGTGTGTTTATATATATATATATATATATATATATATATATATATATATATATATATATATATATATATATATATATATATATATATATATATATATATATATATATATATATATATATATATATATATATATATATATATATATATATATATATATATATATATATATATATATATTTATATATATATATAAATATATATATATATATATATATATATATATATATATATATATATATATATATATATATATGTATATATATATATATATATATATATATATATATATATATATATACGAGTTTATATCCAATATGTGAAACATAATTATGTAATGAATTACAAATCAATATTATTTAGGTCCAAAAATTCTATTTTCTTCCCTCATATATCTGTACAAAATAAACCCTTTTTCGTCAGCAGTAAACTATATAATTTTGGAAACAGTTCGCATGTACTCGTTCATACCCAGTACACAGGGGCTTGTATTAATAGGGGAACACCGATTAATTTAAATACACCACGAGCTCGTGATCCGAGTTCAAATCCCGATCAAATTAAAGGGTAGTTAATACCTACCCCTTGAAAACCCGCGCTTCCTTACCGACTGTACCTGTTATCAAATGTGTACACTCAGGATGCTAGGGTAAAATGCTGTGTGTATCAGCAAACAGAACGCTGCCGTGAAAAGGTATCTCAGCGAAATGGAAACGAACACGCCTTTAACATTACCGAGCTGAATATATGTATATGCATCGCGTTCCGTCTGTATTGTACATAGGCAAATGTGTATATCTTCGTTCGATTTCAAAGGTTTATTTATATTCATTCCATATCGAAAATACATTAACGTATGCGCGTTTCCATAAAATCATTTTGAATTATTTATCTTATCAAGCGGTTAAAACTAGCGTGCGACACTTTTGAACGTATACATATGTTCTCAATATTCTTAACATGAAAGCATTTATTTTGTGGTTAGCCATTTTAACTTATTAATTTTTTTTTATAAAAAAGATAGTTATATTTGTATATAACCACTTACCGAGATTTTAATGTCTACTATTATTTCAATAATTTTAATATTTTGAAATTTCTAAACATTTTGTGAAATATGTTAGTGTTCGTTACATATTTTGAAAGATTCACCAGTTAAAAATAGTACATAACAAAATAATGAACCAATTCTCACCACCTACATATATTCTTCCCCCATCAATTGAAAATCATAATTTTCTCCAATTGATCGGCGCTTCGAGACCCGTATACTAAGAAGCCAAAATAACGCAACCAGAATCGTAATGTGAGACGAAATGGCAAAATAGAAATACAAATTTGGAAAATTTTGCATATTTATCACATTCTGTTTAACTTCGTTCGATTGAAAAACGTCAGTTTACGAAAGTAGTTTCTTAATTAGTCTAAAAATTTGCCAATATTGTTTTATTTCTGCCTCATATTTGTAAAGATTTCAAAGGATTTTATCGAGATTTCAAAAGTACTAAGTTTATAAATGTTTAAATTGAAGACAAGTAAGATTAAAGTGATTGATTAAAAAGTTTATTTTCAGATTCATTGACCTCTCTATTTTATCCAGAGAGATACTTAAATATTTCAATAATCTCCATTTGCTTTTGGCTAACAGAATGGAAGGGGGTTGTATTAAGGGCTGGGGATGAAATACCAGGGAATACAAGATAATGGAAGTAAAGGAATTGTGAATAGAAGAGGAAGGTTCCCGAATCGAAAGAGCTTATCAATGAATGTTTTATGATAGCACGTTTCAACACTTAAAGTCACAATTTGTATCCGAGTCCAAAAGGTTCGTCGGTCTGAGCAACAAGTGTTCAAATTCGGCTACTAAATAATTCATATCAGAATACCAACGCAAATATATATATATATATATATATATATATATACATATATATATATATATATATATATATATATATATATATATATATATATATATATATATATATATATATATATATATATATATATATATATATATATATATATATATATATATATATATATATATATATATATATATATATATATATATATATATATATATATATATATATATATATATTTATATATATATATATATATATATATAAATATATATATAAATATATATATATATATATATATTTATATATATATATATATATATATATATATATATATATATATATATATATATATATATATATATATATATATATTTATATACATATATGTTCATTTGTTATAGGGGGGGAATTTAATAGAATAAAAACGTCTGGATATTTGAGATGTCAAAATCTGGTTAATTTGTTAGCTGCATAAAAACTAAAAATCAAGTACCCAATGTGTAAAATAATCCGGTAAGGATCATTCATACATCAAAATAAAAGATTCTCTGCCAAATGAAAGCTTTCTCAAACCATGCATAGATGGCTCAAGGGTCAAGAGATTTATGATATTATATTAAGGATTTCTAAAAAACTTGCATTGTGGTTTGCGATCATGGGTAGAATGATGAATGTTACACGTGTGTAAAATGATCACTTTAGTAACATATGATAGATCATTGCACTGTTAATACTCAGACGTCCAATATGTTGAGACATGTCCAATATGTTGAGATGTCCAAATGTTACTGTTTTAATTTACATATTTTATTTTCTTTCGTGTTTTTCGCAGATACTTTGTGGCACATTTTATAAATTTAATAAAATAAAACAACTCATAAGGGAAGGCATCGTAAGGGAAGGGTAATTAACTATAACCTTACTATGAGTATTTCTATGTTTTAGACGTAATACATAAACCCTGATGATGACAAGGTTCTTGTCGAAACCAGTCGGAAAAAGTGTACGAATAAAAAGTGGTTAAAACAAAGTTGTTTTATTTTATACAGCTTATATTTTTTATAATGCTAACATTTCTGTATTTAAAAAAAACTGTTTCATAACTATAATATGATTCGAATTGGAAATAAACGCAACGCCACGAAATATTATAATACGTACGAGTAATTCGATGAAACTCGTTGCTTCCAAATTCAGACAGTCAATGTTGTTGGAGTGAAAGCTGGGCATTATGATCTAACAAGCTGTCTGATTAGGGACAGCGGCTGCCCTATTGGCGGATGGCAGTGGACAATAATAACATTTGCATTAGGGTTTACCGCCCTTAGACCCCCCCTCCTCCCCCCCAATTCAACCCGATTCCCAATCCTCCTAAACAGGGCCTCGTGTCAGGTTAATATTGATTTAAAAAATATATATATTTTTGTATTTTAAAGGCATTGTTTACTTGTGGTATAGTTTACAACATTTTGAATGATTCCAGATACTTATTCAAAAATCTGGATTATTTTCAATTTTAGGAGTTATTTTTCATATTATTTTTGACATCTTTCATCATCAAAGATGAAGAATATGGAATATATAAAACTTAAACTAGCCTTTGATGGTCGTCATCCCCATAAATGCCCAGACTTCCAAATTCTTCTTCATCTTTGATAAGATGTCAAAAAATAAATGTGCTACGGTAAAATGATCTCCTTATCATTCATCGTTCACATTGTGTAATACCACATTAAAACTCTACTTCATGACTAACGATTTCGTAATAACCAATTTAACATCTCCTTTTCATATTCCTCTGGTTTTTACAAATTGTAGACAGAATTCATATTTATGGCAAACTTTACCTATTTTAATGCAATCTCGAAATCAGTTAACGAAGACTTGTTCGAGAATAACCACAGTAGTGTGCGGCGATGCTCTCCTTATTGTGGTTAATTGTGCATTAGTATGTGTATGTGTATGCTTGGGTGCGTGTATTTATATGTGTGTAAGTGTGTTAATTGATTTATTTATTGATTTTTATTTGTAGCTGTTGGTTTTCTAAAAAAAATAATAATAAAAAAAACCAGGTCAACTGTGATGATGGAATAATTATTCCGAATATAGAAATCGTGAAGTAAAGTTTTTAAGTGGTCTTACATAAAGTGAACTACAAATGATTAGGAATGGTGTAGGAATGAACTTTAAAAAAATATACTTATTAATATAAGTGTATAAAATTATAGCTTAAACTAGCCAAATGCCAAGTCGTAAGTCTTGGGATGCTCAGACTTCCATCTTCTTATTTCGTTCTATCTTTAGAGTAAATAATCCAGTATCTAGAAAAATAACAATAAAGTGATAATTCAAATACATAGGATAAAAAGTCAGAATATTTTCTAACCACAAAAGTTGTGGTCAAACTCAAGTGTAAAGCACCCTGGAAAAAAAACATTTTACGTTAATTAATTCCTCTCATCCCTGGGATCAGCCAATGAAAACTCCGTCTCTCATCGCCTTTGCATTCCTGAATATTTTCCACCCAATATATTTGCGGCGTATGGGGAATCAATTAGTGACTGCCACATCAAATGACTAACATCGACCACCTAACATACCTCAGAGTAGGGGTCCAATTACACCGACCATTTAGTACCATTTTGTTCATTTCTAATTTGGTTAAATGTATATTTGCAATTTTTATATATGTACATATATATATATTTATATATATTTATATATATATATATATATATATATATATATATATATATATATATATATATATATATAATATATATATATATATATATATATATATATATATATATATATATATATATATATATATATTGGTGGTCCTGGATTGTTTTTCCCATTCAAATTCACACCCAATGGTGTGTATGGCACTGCACAAAAATGCAACAGTGTTATTTTGATCAATAATTACATGTTGGTAAGGTGATCAGTCCTGCGCTTCAATAATTCATAGCTTATTAATGACTCACTTAAATTTTACTTCATAATTTAATCTTGGTATCGTTTTACTAAATTCTTCTTCTTCATCTTCTTGCTCAATGCTGAGCGTCGTGGTCTTCTGGAATGTCAGGCACTTGTCGCACAAGTCCTCTCCATTCTTCCCGGTCCTGGGCCAACTTGATGGCAGCGTTTAGCGAGGATCCGGTTAATTCCTTTATTTGGTCTGTCCATCTTGTTGGAGACCGTCCTCTTGCCCGCTTGCCTTCAACTGTACCTGTTACTACCAGTTTTTCAAGACTCTTCTCGT